>NW_027249269.1:135000-327222 GCF_030848795.1 Temnothorax nylanderi | reverse complement strand
TTATATATATTTATATATAAGCATACATAATTTTGTATAAATCAGAAAATTTCAACATATATATTTATATATTATTATATATAAATATATATTAAAATATGTAATTATATAAAATATATATTATTCTATATAATTATATAAAATTATATCTGATTCCTCACGTAAAATTATATACAAGAAAAATTTTTTTATATATATACAGGGTGTATCAGAATGTTTGGTACTTTTTTCATATTTAGATAGAGCGAGCCAAACTGAGTCGAAAAGTCATATACCATTTTGCAATTTTCGCAATAGTTGATGAGTTATTAATGATTAAAAATCGCCGTATTGGCCCGGCCCACCGCCAAATCCAAGCGCGCGGCGAGATGCGGCCGCTTCGCGGTCGGCGCGCGGGCAGTTGTTTACTTCAAGCGGCACGAGCGGCGCGTAACGCCGGGCCCCCGTCCTGAGCGATGATAGTTTCTCGCCTTTTTTTAAATAGAAATAAAATTTTCTAACAACATAGAAAAATTTTTTGTGCGTACTTATGTACATACGTGTGTACATGCATACACAGTAAAATATCAATTGTATTGCTTAAAAAAGCGATTACTCAATTTACTTTTTTTTTCTGTTAGTAAGTAACGGTTGTCTTTAAGAAAGAATATTTTCTTGATAATAGTCTTAAAATGTACAAATTTTAGAAAGAGTCTTTATCATGTACTCGAAAGAAGAATTTATACTCCTTCAAAGAACATAATAAAATTTTATTAAAGAAAAGTCAAAATAATAAATAAAGTAATATGAGGACCCTCGAGATTAAAATAGGAGAAGTCAAGGCTATGAGGGTCAGACGCAGATCACAATGCGTAATATCAGAAATAACTGATTTATTCGTCGTTTTGATACATTACATCGATCTGTACGTTTCGGCTCAGTTTTGAGCCATCTTCAGCGGCAGTTACAGAAATTAAGTTACACGTTCTCCGTACCGTATGGTGAGTTTACTGATTCAAAGTATCAGAAACATAGACCAATTGATCCATATCTGTAAATTTGTTCAATTAATGTTGAGATATTAAAAAGATTCCTTAGGAAACTCACCATTCGGTCTGAATAACGTGGAATACAGAGCCATGTACATAATGAATACTCTCTGGGAGAAGACTTGACGATCTTGTCGACACGACACACAATGATATGAAAGGTCTTGCAAGAAGAGGCATCTAATTGTTTAATTCTTCAATTAAGAATATAAAATTAAAACAAAAATTCGATTTACTTATTATTTTGACTTTTCTTTGATAATATTTTATAATGTTCTTTGAAGGAGTATAAATTCTTTTTTCATACAAAGTACATGACAAAGTACATGACAAAGACTTTTTCTAAAATTTGTGATAAGTACATTTTAAGATTATTATCAAGAAAATATTCTTTGTTAAAGATAACCGTTACTTACTAAAAGAAAAAGAGTAATTCGAGAATTACAATTATGTACGTAATAAAAATTTAAGAATCAAAATTGTGTACATAAGTAAAATTCGTGAATTACAATTATGTACATAATTTTAATTCCCGAAAAATTTTTATGTCATAACATAAAATAAATTCAGAATTAATATTTTGTCTAGACATAATTTTAATTCTGCATTTTCAATTATAGCTTAATAATAATTCGATGAATTATAAGTATCTGGACATAATAATAATTTCTTTTCTTTGAGTATCAATTTAATTTGGTAGAATTTTTATGATGATATTAAATAGCAAAACGGCCGTATACGCACACGCAAAAAAATATCATTCTAGTGCTAAAAAAACCAATTACTCAATTTTCTCTTCCTTTAAGTAACGATGATCTTTACAAAAAATGTTTTCTTGATAATATTACTTAAAATAAATAATATTCTAAATTCTAATTATTCAGTTCTTCAGTTAAGAATATAAAATTAAAACAAAAATTCGATTTGCTAATTATTTTGATAGGAGAAGTCAAGGCTATGAGGGTCAGTCGCAGATCACAGTGCGTCCCTTATGAAAAAAAACTATTGAAAAACTATTGAGAGCGAATTAACTATTGGATAACTATTAGATTTGAATAGTACGTACTATTCAAATTTAATAGTTAACTATTGAAAGTCCAATAGTTAATTCGCTGTCAATAGTTTTTTTTCATAAGGGGTAATATCAGAAATAACTGATTTATTCGTCGTTTTGATACATTACATCGATCCGTACGTTTCGGCTCAGCTTTGAGCCATCTTCAGCGGTAGTTACACAAGTTAAGTTACACGTTCTCCGTACCGTATGGTGAGTTTACTGATTCAAAGTATCAGAAACATAGATCAATTGATCCATATCTGTAAATTTGTTCAAATAATATGTTGAGATATTAAAAAGATCCCTTAGGAAACTCACCATTCGGTCTGAAAAACGTGGAATACAGAGCCATGTACATAATGAATACTCTCTGCGAGAAGACTTGACGATCTTGTCGACACGACACACAATGATATGAAAGGTCTTGCAAGAAGAGGCATGTCGTAGGTCAACACATCGGCGAGGATTATAACAAAGCACGATTTGACACCGTCACAATATTGCATGTACCAATAGTAAAACCCCGATTTGCCAACGACCAAGTTCATGAGCATGGATTACAATTTGCTCAAAACCGTGACATATGCATGATGCAAAAAATCCGTGTCATTTTGAGACGGTGTCAAATCATGCTATGTTATAATCCTCGCCGGTGTGTTGACCTACGACATGCCTCTTCTTGCAAGACCTTTCATATCATTGTGTGTCGTGTCGACAAGATCGTCAAGTCTTCTCGCAGAGAGTATTCATTATGTACATGGCTCTGTATTCCACGTTTTTCAGACCGAATGGTGAGTTTCCTAAGAGATCTTTTTAATATTTCAACATTAATTGAACAAATTTACAGATATGGATCAATTGGTCTATGTTTCTGATACTTTGAATCAGTAAACTCACCATACGGTACAGGAGAACGTGTAACTTAATTTCTGTAACTACCGCTGAAGATGGCTCAAAACTGAGCCGAAACGTACGGATCGATGTAATGTATCAAAACGACGAATAAATCAGTTATTTCTGATATTACTCACTGTGATCTGCGTCTGACCCTCATAGCCTTGACTTCTCCTATTTTAATCTCGAGGGTCCTCATATTACTTTATTTATTATTTTGACTTTTCTTTGATAAAATTTTATTATGTTCTTTGAAGGAGTATAAATTCTTCTTTCGAGTACATGATAAAGACTCTTTCTAAAATTTGTACATTTTAAGACTATCATCAAGAAAATATTCTTTCTTAAAGACAACCGTTACTTACTAAAAGAAAAAAAGTAAATTGAGTAATCGCTTTTTTAAGCAGTACAATTGATATGTTCCTGTGTGTATGCATGTACACACGTATGTACATACGTACGCACAAAAAATTTTTCTATGTTAGAAAATTTTATTTCTGTTTAAAAAAGGCGAGAAACTATCATCGATCAGGACGGGGGCCCGGCGTTACGCGCCGCTCGTGCGTCGCGCCGTGTCATCATCGCCGCTTGGAGTAAACAACTGCCCGCGCGCCGACCGCGAGGCGGCCGCATCTCACCGCGCGCTTGGATTTGGCGGTGGGCGGGCCAATACGGCGATTTTAATCATTAATAACTCATCAACTATCGCGAAAATTGCAAAATGGTACATGACTTTTCGACTCAGTTTGGCTCGCTCTATCTAAATATGAGAAAAGTACCAAACATTCAGTGACACCCTGTATATAATAATATATTTTTATATAAATAAATATAGAATTTTTCTAAATAAGTAAATCCTAAAATATATAAATTTATATAATTATATATAACTAGCTTGATACACCCGCGTGCTTTGCTACGGTATGCGAAGGATTCTATAATTCACCCCCGAATTTAGATTTGCCCCTTTAGGGGTTGATTAGGGCAAAATCTTGAATTATGTTTTTAAACACTTGTATGCGGGTAACCTTTGTAAGCAAAAACCAAGTCGATATCTCATCAGGCCCAAGCAGGGAGAAAGTCGTGAAAACACATCTTACCCCTATTCACCCCCTTAGGGGTCGAATTTCTAAAAATCCCTTCTTAGTGGGTGCTTACGTCATGAGAGGAATACACTCTCCAAATTTCATGTTTCTAGGTTCAGGGGTTTCGGCTGGGCGTTGATGAGTCAGTCAGTCAGGACATTTGTCTTTATATATGTAGATAGATATATAATTATATATAATTTTATGTGTCAAAGATATAGAAATAATGTACATGCAGTTAAGAAAGATGCATGCGCGCGGTAGCTGTCTTTCCGTGATAGTTTGCAACGACGCCACTAGGCGGCGCATAATGGTAAGACTAACTCGTAAGTAAATTTCAGTTGGAGGCTAATATAAGCAGGCTTCCTGCGAAGCAAAATCATGACATCCGCGAGACATATATCTTTGTCAGCAATACAACGCAAGACTCACCCAACACTGTCTTGATTCTTGATGCAAAATAATGCAAAAATTATATATAATTTTATATAATAAAATATAATCCTTTTTGAAAGTAAACCTTAATATAAAGTTATATATAATTATATAAAATTATATAAAAATTTGTAAAATTATATATTTTTATATATAATCAGATAAAATTATATCGTGCCAATTTTCATATATAATTATATATAATTATATATGATCATTTATATACAATTATATATGATTATATATAATTTTTTTTTCCCGGGCCGTCACGATCCCTTTCAATTACTTCCTCGTCCCTAATGTCGACTGGAATGATGTATAGGTATACCATAGCTAGCAGGCGTAGCTCCTCAAGGACGCGTCGGAGCACACTTGTTCCTTAACCAAATTGATTCTTTTGGTGAGACCATAAACGTACACAATAGACTGAACATTGCCATTGGAGAGCTTCTGGCAAGATCTGAAGGACAGAAGATATGTTTGCAGTGCCGCATTCCTTTTCTAATTGTGACAATTTCTAATCTAATTGTGACAGATCTTGCTTGTGACAGAAGCTCTCCAATGGGAATGCTCAGTCTATTATATATGTCTATGGGTGAGACTTATCATCCTCTAAAGTTTGTTCCATTATACCTTCTGAAACACTCTGTATAACATACATACTATATTAAATGCACAAACCAACTTGTAAACTTTTAGCTGTCAAACAGTCATATTTAACGCTAAATAAGCAGATAGTAGACTTAAGAGTTTATAAACTGTTATTGTAATGAAAGTGACTAATTAATAAGATCAAAATCATTAAATATGTAATTTGGGATCATACACAATTCGGATAAATTATTCAATCTGGAAAGTTTTTTATACTTTGCGGTCACATAGTTTTCCGAGTGCACATTTTTCATATAAGAATTTACGTATCGATAAGCGCGCACGTGAGTTCTAAAAAAACGAGATAACAAACACTGTTCGCTTTTCACAGCGCAATAGAGAAGCACAAACGCTTCGGGTTGTGTTCGATGAAACTGGACGAGAATAAGATTAATTTATGCGAATATTGTCGAGCGACACTTACGATTTACAAAGACCTCTTATGACTTATCGAGAATTCGACATTCGATTGTTGAAAATAACTATAATGCTCTTCATTAAGCAAAACTTTTTTTCGTGCAATTCTCGCCCAGTTCGGAGCGAAAGCAATCTCGACCGGATAAAATACCCGACGGAGAACGCTTTCCCACCCTGAGGTATACTCTGACAAAAAGTCACTTGGCCGCGGACGCATCGAGCTTCATCGACCTTCATCGAGTCCCTAGCGAGAACGAGTCCGACGACACGGTACGGGCATACCGAGGAGAGTAAGCTGGCTTAATCACTCACTCTGGCACTCCGCATGACAGACGTTGGCAACCGCGAGTACAATTGCCGCTGAAAACGAAAGATTCGTTACTGCTTTAGGCAATGTGGCGTTGGCAATGTGCGCAGGTTGCTATAGCTTAAGTAACTCGACGTGATCTGTGATAACGCAAGCGACAGGCCTAGCGCTATTATACAACGGCTACGGTGGCTGCGAGTGCTGCGACTACCATTACAACCGCTACTATCTCTATAGCGCGGCTCTAACATACCGGTATTAACGATGTTGCTGATAGTTGTGCTAGTTAATAATGCTATCACTCGATTGATCAAAGAGGGACCCGTGCGGCAGTCACGTCCAGATTTTTCGGTTCGCTGGATGATACTAATTTTGCTGCGCTTTCGCTCTTGCATCAGATTATGAGGTGTGTAGTAAAGAATTGATGATGGTGGATGGAGTATGGGAATATGTATAGGATATAAAATATGACACACATGCGGTATAAACATGTGTGCAGAAAGCATATGGTATAGAAAAGTATAGAACAGTAAATGGCATTATCTGGGGCGTGATTTAGAAATTAAACTTAGTTGCGTATAGTTTTAAAAGAGCCTTGAAACATACATGTGTATCATATGCTTATAGAACGTCTATCTTGAAGAAAATAACTTGGAAAGACGAAAGCTAGAAATTTCACGTAACGTTTGATAGACGTTTGGATAAAATTTTGCTCCAGTTAAATTAATGCGTGCGTATATTTAGAATATGACGTAGATATAGTAATTCAACTTTGTCTTAATTACTTCAGGTCTTTTAATTCTTTCATATATCTTTGATATTTTAATAAGCGATAGTGTGAAAGGCCAAAGGATTAACATTTTCTGCGTGGTGCATGTAAGAATTATTTCAATATCGAGAGCAATTGCATTTTTTTACTCGTTACATTTATAGCCGTGCAGAATCGTGCTGCTATAATTAATGTTTATGAACAGGTTATACTATGTAATACTATGTAAGAGGTAAGTGAACTAAATCGATATCCTTGTGCTTGCGTGCCGTATTTTGGCGATTATTGTACAGAATCTGCTATTGTTTGTAAGAAACTTAGGGTTTTCTATAATATCTAGAATATCAATTTAAAAATACGTATAGATGATATACAAAGTATATAATAGAAAATAAAAAAGATATGCGCGAAGTGCCGTGAGTATAAAGATATATAATAAAAAAATTAATGCTTTTACAAATGTAAAACATAATTTTTACATTACTACACTTTGTAATATATTGCAAGTTTTCCCATTCAAATGAAATATTCAGCAACAATTGTCTATATTAGTGAACCAAAACAATTTGGAGATGCCTGACGCACTTTTTTGAAAATATCTCCGCATTTGACTTGAAATATAGAGGACTATGTATCATATTTTAAGTATAATTTGTAAAATTATTGATTTAATCTGTTAGTAATTCTTATTATATAAGGAACGGTGATGCAATATCCAATCTGTATATCTTTATCCTGTAGTTCTCTATATTTCTAAAAAAATGCGATCTTTCTTCATGAATCTGACGTACGTACGTGTCCACGTACCTAGCAGCACGGAAGCAGTGGCCGTACGCGTGTTGATTGATCTAATATATAACACCTATGATTTCTAGAGCGTAATAAAACTCATAGTAATAGCAAGTTAGACCGTAACCAATTTGCATTAGATTTCCAAGATTGTCGATTTCTTGACGTACAAACAATCGCGATTATTTATTTGTATCTTAACATTTATGCTCCAAGTTAATTTAACAACGTTAAAAAAGCAAATATTCTGTACCTTGGATATATGGATTTTTAAGTTATATATAAAGTTCCAAGTGACAAGATTATAATAATTGTTCTAGTTTTAAAGTGTAAAAACTCTAGACGTTGAATATGATAGACATTTGTGTAAGGGAGAAGCCTATTTCAATTCGACGATAGTATCCTCTTAAAATATAGAAAAACCTTTCGGGATTAAATGGAAAGCTCATCGAGAACGCATGCACACTCACCCACTATCAAGTGATTTGTCCACATCCTGACAGCGGCAGGATCTCCTTACACTTTGTTTAGCTTCGCGTCATGTCGAGACTTTCTCAAACATCGAGTAGCGCCCGATTAGCGCGAGCTGATTCAGCCGTATATTTCAAGCCGTCCCTGAAATTACGGAATTGATTTTCAAATTAAATTTAAGGCAATCTGTGAAAATATATAGAACCAATTTTGTGCTGGAGTATGCGCTATAATAAATATTTTTCATCAATTCCGCTTTAAGCTACTTAAACGCGAAAATAAAATTCTACAATTAAAGTAAGTGCTCAAGCTCTCTCTAAATTAATTGTTTATATACTTGCTTATACCTTTAATATTGCAATGCAAAAATTCTCACAAGTCTTAATCAAATTTATATTTGTTTTATAAATTTTGCAAATAAATTTTTTGATGATGTAATATTATTTTAATGATATACTTTACTTATTTGTTAAAATATTCCTATTTATTTAATTTGTTTTGCGCTTAAAAATATTTTATTTATTATATTAATAATATAATAATATTAATTAATATTAAACAGAACTAATTTATGCTGGTATCTGTTACCGCTAGTATTTGGCACCGGAAATATTTACTTCCTCTTTATATGCTGACATGTATTCTCGATGTATTCGTGTATTTGAGAACTGTCATAATGTGAATGCTCAATTTAAGGCACTTAGCAGCTTAATGAGATAATAACGCACTAAATCATTTAACTGGCCATGAAACTTGGTACTATGGTATTTCCTGATAACAACAATAAATTATTAATTAAGGTATAATGTTAAATATTTATTTGTTAAAAGATTTTTACGTCTAAGTTATAGTATTATTTATTTAATAAATATATTGTTTACTAAAATAAATTAGTTTATTCTATGATATAAAGTATTATAACTATAATATACTTACAATAGTGTATGAATTAAAGGAAGATTCGTAAGAATTTTAACATTATAAAACGGTTATATAACCGTAATTCTAGAAATAATAAGAAAGGTACAAAAATACTTTGTCTATTATTTATTTTAATTCTTCTAAAATACTCTCTGTCTTTTCTTTCATAAAAATTAATAAACGCAATATTAAAGTATTAAATTCCTTTCATGTGTCAACATCTTTTGTGTTAAATATTTATTATTATAATTTATAATAATAAATTACCTTGATTTGATTACTCGACAAAGTAATACAAGAATTACTGATTATTTGCCTAAATCTTTCGAAAATTTTTACTTTTACAGATTTTACATTTTATATATCATTTATGTGCCGAATGTCTAGATCTCATTTTACGTTAATAGTAATAACTTAACTAAAAGATATTTAGCCAGCTATAATGATTAAAATACGGGTCAAAACTGCACAAAATCCGAAGTGCACCACTTGTATCTATAAAACAGATTGAAAAGCAGATGTGATGCAGTCATACCTCTAATCACAATTCGCACATACTTTTCTAGCACCACGGGGTCAGTCTAGAAGGGTTGATTTTCTCGTGACAACACTGGTGACCTGATTTTTAAACGATGTCTGGAACACAAAATCTATTTTCTTTTACTGGTCATCGTCCTCCTTCGTGTGTCGTGATCTCAGATTCAATATTGTCGACCCTCTAACGAGATCCGGCACTACTCTGCGCCTACACCTTCTTCAAGCTCAGACACCTTAGCGCCGAGTCTACCGACGAGTCTACATCACCGATGCATAGCGACGGTGAAACGCGCGTAATGAGGGTACGAGGGTACGTAGCAGAGGGCACGATGCAGTTCGCGAAATGCCACGGTGCGACTATGCGGTCGCGATTACGCTGTAAATGCAGCGTACAAGCGCTTTCAGGGTACTGACAAGCGCGCTAGTCGACGCGCCGACCGGAGCGCGGATTCAGGTCGATCAATATGACGAAGTCCTCCAGTCCGTGCCACGTGCTCACGCGTTGCGGTAAGTATACCGACGAAGCTGCTGCTGCTGCTGCTGCTGCTGCTGCTGCTGCTGTTGCTGTTGCTGCTTGACAAGAATTTGCATGGTAGCACAATAGAACTGGCTGATAGTATTCAACGTGAAGCTTTTAAAACAGAAGTAGTCGTGAAAGTAAACCAATACATCAATTGATGTTGGACTAGTCAAAGAAAATGTCAATATTAATTCTAATATCAGAGTTTATTGTGAGACAGCGCTTGCGCACTTTGGCGTTCTTGTGCGAAATTTCAAAGTCGGAATGATGATAACTTGAAATTTTGCTAGATTAAATATACAAAAGATAAGAAGATAAGTAGCAAATAAAAAGATGTTGAGACAGAAAATTTGCTATAAAAAATAACCAAAGTAGGGTACCAATTTCAGTTTCTTGTTCAGTGTTTTATCACAAAAATTGATAATGTTTTTATTTTAAAATTAATTTGAGCTATAATATTTTTCTGACTAAGTTCTTCAAAGACTATTCTTTCAAGAAATGCTTTAAATATCTGAAGAAAATTTTCTTCTATAGAAGAGATCGATAACCTAATATGGCCTGCGCGCCAAAAGTTATCACAGTCTGTCGCTGTTTTTGTACAAATCATGTAATTATTGTTATATTTTAAATTTTATGAATAAAAAAATTTGCTCTCTTTTTTGTTATATATATAAGTATATCTACATAATATTCTCGATTTTGCCTCTTGATCAACAAAACCTAAAATACTACTTAATTAATTATAAAAAAAGTTTGCCAATTTCTGCTATATAAGAAAACATTCATTCAAGAATCGAAATTGGAACTTTTTTTAGTTTTATTTTTGTCATTGTGGTGATAATAGTAGCAACTTTTATTTTTTAGATAACTTTTTAAATGAAATTAACGACAAAAGATCAAGATATGCCATCTTTGGTCAAGCTGGATCTTTGTAGCTTAATATTATATTTTTATGTGAATTTATATACTTTTTCCACGCAAATTGCGTGCCGATTATTTGTCAGTCTCGAAACACACTTATTCATTGGAACAGTAAATTTAACATATTTAAATCGATAATTGATTTAACTTTTTAATATTAATAGGCATCTTATTTTAAATTAGCGTAAAGAAATTATCACCCTATGGCTAACTTATCGGTCAAAGTTTTACTTATATTAATAATTAATAATTATTTTTAATATTTTAAACAATAGAAACAAAAATATAAAAGTTCTCACAACGTTATATATATCATTCAAGAGACACTATCGTGTATATTTACACGAGTATGAGAATTTTAGTATGTCCTATATATGTCCTATATTATAAGATTTTCTTGTCCCGCTGCTATTTCTGACGTAAGAGTGCGCTAGCGATCAAGCTTTGCAGATAGGTATATTGAGAGAGTGAGTGAGCGAGAGAGAATGAAAGAGCGAGCGAGACAGTGAACGTGAACGAGGGAGCGGGAAGTTAATAGAGCGAGCGAGATAGCGTGCATTGTTTCTTTTCCGCGCGTTTGGTGACGTCGACGACGTCGTTGTATATCGACAACTGGTAACAGTTCGTTTTAGTGGCATGTATGTAGAGGAGGGCTCGTTGGCACAAGGAGCAAGTTGGCATTGCGTTTCGTTTATGTATTTATGACGAGAGAAACAATGAAAAAGTTATCACAAAATATCTCTTTTATAACATATTGGTACTTTTCCCAAAGTTTTATTTAACTCAAACAAGTACTACAATAAAAAAAAAGAGAAAACTCTGATTCAAAAGAGCTAGGTGGCAAGTAAATTTTCGAGCGTTTTAAAATATCGCGATATTAATATTCTTCAACTAGAGAAGTAAATCAAAGTGACGTATTATTAGTTAAAAGAAAAGTTTCTGTTACTATACGCCATGTTATTTTGAGTAACAACAGTGATTTATTGTAATAAAATGACTGAAATTAAACGTATGTAAGGATGAGGTATATTGGCTCATATTAAGGCACGCTTAGCTCGACTTGCTATTGCCGCGCGCGTGAGACGTGTATGAACATGTGATTTGCTACCTACAATGCTGATAGAAACATATATATATATATTTATATTTAATAATTTTATATTGAAGAAAGCTACATCTAAAATATAGTTGACAATTGTTTTTCTGCAATAGTATTTTGCTATTCAATCATTACAAAATAACTGTAAAAGATACAATCTTTATCAAAAAGTATATATCTGCTATCTGTTTTGTATTTCTATTACGTTTTCATTAATTTAACATGGACTTTGTCGTATAGCCTACTTACCCTACTATCGGGACAAGCTGACTACAATGCAGCATGTTGGTATTTCTCTTATTACAAAGAAAATATATAGTATAAAGAATTGTTCCTGGCATGAAAGTGTAGGGAAAGATTCTTTCTATCATATTAGTACTGTTTAATCATGATAATTAGTTGTTTAAAAAATTAAATGCCAAAATTGTGAAAATTGTGCCAACGAGCCCCTACATGCAAGTGTTTTGTAAATTTTGTAAATGTGAACAATTATCCTTTCGTGTTTCGCAATTCGTGAATTGAGTATACATGTTGTGTACAGGAAATATAAGGGTTAGTAAAAATGAGATTAATATAGTAAAAATGTATCTAATAGTATAGTAATAAAGTAGGTTATACCAGTAAACATCAATTAATAGTGACATTAAAAAAAGAATATAATTTATTGGTAGAAAATTATCGTTGCAATTAGTAAATTGTAAATATAAAATAATATAATAAAACTTATATATGTAAGAAAAAATAATAATTCTAACTTATATAAAATAAACGAAATATAGGCTCTCCTGAATAAATCAAATAAAGGGAAGTGAGAGAGGCAATCGGAGCCACGCGCGGTAATTAATGCGCAATCAAATAACAGTCAATAATAAAATATATTAATTAATACAAATTCGGACGTTTCGACACTTTTTTTGTGTCATCTTCAGCGTATAAATGAAAATAATACATAAAAATGTCAATGATAAAATACAGTCAATCGCGATAAAATGAGTCAGTCAGTAGAACGGCGCAGTCAAATGAATAAAATAAAAGTCATACGGATGTTCGGTAGTCCATCAGGATAAGCCGATATGCACATGCTCACAATCGATCGCATCTTCGACGTTTAACTCCTAGGTTGGAAGACCAGGTAGAAAGGAAAGATTCGATTGTCCTTTCTAAACCGTGAAAACGGAGTCGCAATATGTTAAAAAACGCAATGTGTCAGTATTAAAATTACAATTACAATCCCTTACTTACGGAGTATTACAGAACGGTAAGTCGCGGTGTTAAAATGTTCCTACTGTCACTCTGACATGTCGTGAGTGAGTGAGCGTTGGTAGAAGTCGGAAGGGTAACATAATAAAAGCGGTGTGTACATGAGTTAATGGTGGGGATAAACATTCGCAACGGATAACTCTAAATTAACTCTAAATGACCTATCAATAACGTTCAAATAAGTATCCGGTAAACCTTCCGTGTCCGTCTGCAAATTCAATCCATTTTCCTGTCTCTTTATGCACAGCATCTCAGAAATTAAGCGTTTATAAAAATACGATTCATTATCTAGAATTTCCACATTGTCCCAATCGAAATTATGATTTAATGCTAATCTATGATCTGTTATAACAGAATGATTAGATGTATTCCAATTTATATGGTTCTGGTGTTCCTTAATTCTTGTTTGTAATTGTCTGCTCGTTTGGCCTACATAAGAAGCGTCGCAATCATTACAATTAATTTTGTATACTACGTTACATTGTTTGGATGGTGGGAGACTATCCTTATGAGCTTTTATGAAGGTTCGCATTTTGTTTAAGCTATTATACGATAATCTCACTTTCAGATCCCTTGTTATGTTCTTAAATTGTTCTGTAATCGTAAGAATGTAAGGAATAGTGAAAAAAAGAACAGCTTTTCATCCTCATTCTGTGTGTCACTAGCATTAGAGTCTTTGTTAAACAAAAATTTGACATCCAAATTTGTATTAATTAATATATTTTATTATTGACTATTATTTGATTGCGCATTAATTACCGCGCGTGGCTCCAATTGCCTCTCTCACTTCCCTTTATCTAACTTATATGTAATAAAATACAAATTTGGTTTAGACTCTATATAGTACGGTACGATATAACGAGATAAATACACGCGCCAAGTACACGCGCAGCGTGAGACACTACCGTGTCTCTTGATATAATATATAATAATTCGTCATTAGTATACATGCAGTGATACGTCGTCAATATTGCCGTCATTAATAACTACCGGTTTTCTGCGCAATCCAATCATTGAATTTGGATACTTTGGTGTACACGGATGGCGCGCCTGCAGTACCACATGGAATAATACCCCAAGACACTATTCCAGTGAGCACCGGCTTTTGTCCAATGTAGGAGATTAGAGGGCCACCGGAGTCACCCTAAAAGTGTATTAAAGATTTTAATCGATTAAATTGCCACGTTAATACGCGATGCTACTGCTACGGTGATTTACTTTTATTGAACGTCTGGAACTTACATTGCAGGCTGCGATTCCATCGTACAATGGCCCAGTGCAGACATTGGTTTCATGAACGGGAGAATATCCAGTCAAGCGCATGACGGATTTGTGACAAACTTTGCGATCGATGTACTCCTTCCGAACATGCTCAAGTTGTGGCAATTTCGGCATTAAATAGGTATTCGGATAGGAGATGGAGCCCCATCCAGCAAGCCATGCCTCTCCCGATGGTTCGCTTTCTGGTGGTGCCAACTCGATGGCTTGTACTCGCTTCGTCAACTTCAATGGGGACGCTAGTTTAAGCAGACCAATGTCATATGGGCCAATAGCACTGAAAATTAGAAAATATATACTTCGATACAAATATAAAATTATATATTTATTAATTACAAACCTTTAAAAAGATAATTGTGCTTAAACTAATACTAAAAGAATTGTATTAGTGGAAAAATAATAATAATCTACAGAGTTAACGGAAATATTTTGTATATATATAAAACATAACAGATCCCTATATAGATTTATTTCGTGCATCATCGCTTATCTGATATAAAGTTTTTCTAATTGTAAATATTAAGTGATAACCGTAATACCATTATAGTGCGTCATTATTAGTAATCTCGATTATTGTATTTATTCTATAAATAGAGCTGCTAATTATTGATGCAAAAAACATTATATTCTAGATTACTAATATACACAATTACAAGTCAATTATAAATACAACATTAATTACATATTAAACGGATATTAATCCGACTAAAAACTAATTAAATTGTTCGTACTTATTGCTTTTCAACGTTTTACTTACCCCTTATAGCTTTCATGTACATAAGCTTGCGAAACTTGGACCGTCTGTTCGTCGGGCTCATTACGTAGAAGATCATGCTTTCCAGCCTTGACGCGAAGATAATTTGAAGAAGGAACTGCTTGAACGCAGTGCCCTGCAGTTATGATCCAGCGTTCGTTCAAAATGGATCCGGCGCAGAAGTGCCGGGAGGATGCTTGAAGGGAAACTATGAACGGGTAAGCACCTTCCGGTGCCGGTTGACCTCCGATTATTTGAGGTGAAAAAGGCGGTAAGATCGGCGCCGGCATCTGGAGACCGACTTGGGGCCTCCCTGAAATTTTAATTAATAATATTTTTAAAAATATATTCGCGCCAGAAGAAGTTGATCGTAACACATCAAAGATATCTCTATGAAATATGTAATTTGAAAAATTTATAATAATATAATAAAAACTAAGTTTAGTCTTTCTCTTATTTAATGAACCATGAAAGGATACGATAATTTTATTATTATTTGTAGTATAATAAATTTGAGACTTTTTAATAAGAGCAGTTTCGTATAATGTATTTGTTTTAGTGATTATTTTTTTAATGTAACCAAATGGGTTTATACAAATTATATATGTGTTGTATAAATCAAAAGAAAATTTACTTACCGGCGACCGCCATTGTTAGAAGAGCGAGAGATACGATTGCTTTGAGAAACATGTCACTGATTAATGTCAAACCAACGAATTGACTGCATTTTATACTCGTTTCATGGAATGCATCCATATGATATCCGAACGATGACGCTGCACTGATAATTCATTGTAATCTACGAAAATTTATAATACGTTTACGATAAGAAAGATTTACTTTAGACGCAGTCTTATGACTTAATTGTATTGTTTGACTCAATATCAATATTGAGTCAAATAGTACGTCGTAGCAGCTAATTTTGACGAACATGCTACTAGTCTTACATATTATGTATCGTCCATATAACAAAATCTGTACAAATTCTGCGATAAGAAATGTGGCTTCTATAAAACTATAGATACAATGATATAAAATGTACAAATGTATAAGTTCACAGTTTCGTGAAGAAAGAAAATATATTATTTATCCACATTTTATATTTAAGTTTAATTAATTTATTTACTTGCCTTAATTAATCTTTTTTTTTAAAGCGTTTATTAATAAGTTAAACAAGGATATCCGCAAAAACAATAGTGTTAAAAATGAGTGTAAAAATTAATAAAGCATATTTTGATTATTCTGATAATGGTTGTAACTTTGAAATAAAATAAATTTAGCAAGAAACAACGAATAAAGCAATAAGAAAAAATATTAATTAGAAATTAATATTTCTTCTTTATTTGTTATTTGTTTCGCGGTTTAAATTACATGCTAATCAAATAGAAGTTACTTAAATAATAACAATAAGATATTTTTTCAGCTTCACTTAATTAAGCTACAATTCAAGTACGCTGAATCATCCAGTAGATAAACTTTTTGTATTACCGTTATCTGATTATGATCAATCAGCTAAGTATTGTTATTATCAATCATTTTCCCTCAATAAAAATATAAAAAGCACGCGGAAAAACAGTAATCCGGATTATAATAGAGCGAGTGGATTTATTATTTATTTATTTATTTATTTATCAAGATTGTTTGACAAACTGAATTTACAAAAGGTGTTCTAATTGGCGACCTCCACATTCAATGCAGCATTGCATCGTCAAACAGAACTTTGGCGCACTCTCAAATATCCCAGGTATTTCACTTCATGCTTAACTTTTAATCTTAATAAAAACAAAATAAAGCCAGTGGAAGAGTAGCAAATTGCAATTATTTCATTATAATGCCAGATACCTAACTCCGACAGTCAAACATGGTGGTGGCAATATTATAGTGTGGAGCATTTTCTCTGCTTGGTCTGTTAGTTCAAATTAATGGAAAAATGGACTCACTTAATGTATCGAGAGATATACTGCAAAATAATTTGCTTAATTTTGCTGCAAAAAAAAATGCTTATAAATTGGATTTTTCAACATGACAATGACCCGAAACGTTGTTCCAGGCTTGTAAAAGATTGGCTGCTCAGCAAAAATATTCAAGTTATGAAGTGGCCTGCGCAATCACCGGACCTTGACCCCATTGAAAACTTACGGGTAGAACTAAAACGTCATGCAGGGCAGCAACATTCCTACAAGACTGATTTATATGAGTCACTAAAGAGAAAATGGACTTTATTACTGTACTTGATAAAACATCTTATAGAGTCTATATCTCGTCGGTGTGCGGCAGTGATTGCTTCGAAAGGAATGCCGACAAAGTATTGAAATAAACTTCATTTTCAATGTGTAAAATTTTGTTAATATAAAATTTAGTTGTAATTTTTCAATTATAAAATGAACCGTCCGGAAACTTTTGACAACTGTGTTTACTAAAAACCTGTTATTTATATTTTTATTTAATAAAAAATATGATATTGTTGTATTATTAATTTGTCTTTATCACTTGTATATCTCATGTATGACTGTTAAAGTAATTGTCCTTAAAATAATTAATGCATTTAGATTTCTGTGACTATCCGGAAACTTTTGGCCACTACTATATATATAATGCACTGTATATTTATAAATGTTACACACTGTTTTTCTGCGTTAACGATGAGAAAAATATCTTTGATATCAAGAAATAATTATAAACCTGACTTATCAGCGTAAAATATCTATAAGGTAAAATAAAAGAAGAGAACTAGTTACTTATTTTTCTTATTATACATTTTAATATTTCGATGAACCACGCATGTGTTAATTATATTAAAAACCCAGCGGTCGATGAGTCAGGCTCTACTATGACTCAGCGAATTAATACACCCTGCTGTACATCTCATTTATCAATACAAGGTACAGCAACTCCAATGCGCAATAGTTTATAAAATATTAATGTTTATAATTTTCTTTCAATATTAATGATAAATAAATCATGCTTATGCAAAGAAGTTGCATTCATAAAATGCGGTTGCTGCAAATTACTAATGTGTTTTAAACGTTTCTATGATAGAGAGATACCAGCCAAAAACCAAATTAAAAGTTCCGACACCAAAGATTAATTGTCATCTAACATATTTTTGTTAATTGTGATGTACTTCTTTGTTATAATGTCATTATAATGTCATTATTCTATTTTTCTGATTATAATACATAATTGTAATACATAAACTTTGCTTTGCAGAATTTTAAAACAATTACGCCACACAAAAAATTTTAAACATTAATATTTTATAAGTTACTAGCTAGCTAATATTTTATAAGTTATTGTGTTGGACAGAGTTAGATTATCTTTTATGTATTATATAGTGAATCAGATGTACTATAACATATTAAAAATTTAGCAAAATTCAAGGGGTTAAGGGTTGTTATAACACGATTTGGTTGCATTGAATGTGACAAAGATAAAATGAATGTCTTCGTCAGATCAGCTCTGCGACAAATGCTGATGCTATTCAATTAAAGTTAATTTGTGGTAATTAAGAAAGCACTTCGCGTTTAGTGACAATTATGGTGGATTAAGTACAATTGTGAGATCAGTTTATTTGTGTCCATTGTCATTAAAGTCTCGGAGTTTATATTGTAAAATCTTACAAAGTAAAAAGAAATATCTTGTATTTTGATTTAATAAGTATTTCGTAACATAATTTTTTTAAATTGTAATCGTATTTGGAGCATTATTTCATTATTCTTTTCAATTCTTAGAATTTGTAGCTGTTTAAAAAAAAAATTGGAGATAATGTTTTGGAATAAGAAATATTTACTCGGAAAAAGTGCGAAAAAGTATCAGAGATCAATAAATCGAACTTTAAAGTGTATTATCAGTTTGCAGTTAATTTTTCAGAGCTATTGTGCCTTAAGGAATTAATTCATAATACGTATTTATATATTTAAAAATATTTTTTTACAAAACTATTATCAATTTTTCCGATGTACAAGTTTTTACTCCTTCTTTCAGTTTTCCATCTAACAATATTAATTAAATATTTTACTTATGTAAAAAACTAATTACAATTGCCAAATAGAAAATAAAACACTACAACTACAAAGAAATTTGTACAACTGCATGATAAAGGCCCATCAAAAATTAAATTCAAATATAAAAGAATTCGGACTGAGAGAGAGAGAGAGAGAGAGAGAGAGAGAGAGAGAACTCAGGAACGTATAAAGATATCACCTCAAAAACTAAAACAATTTGTCTTTAAAAATAAAAATGTTTGATATAAAATATTTTCAAAGTATACTGTACAATAAAACAACTGAGTATCTTATATTGCGTAATACCAAACTTTTAAATACAAAATAAAATATAGCAATAATAAATTGCCAGTTAATTAGATTATTAATAATATAAAAATATACATGAATTAAAAATAATTTTTTTAGATCTTAATGTTCATTTCTTACAGATTAAAAGTAGCCTGATTTAAATTTATTTTAAATAATATAAATGTTACAAGATCGTTGAGAAAAAAAAATTTATTGATAAAAATTATTAACAATATTATTCAAATTCGGTAATCCAGAGTTTGAATCAATTACAGTTAACCATAAAAATGCGTAAATTTATATTTGTGCGTATACCAAAACCAATTGCTTACCTACATATTACAAATTTTATATTTCCAATTTAAAATTAACATGTTTATAACACTAATTGTTGTAACCTACGATGTACTGATTAATACAGAAAAAAAGTAAAAAAAAAACAATTTTGACTTATACAATTTCATACCAATCTTTACTGCTAAGTGTAACGTTTTAGCTTGTCATAAATGCGTAAAACATGAAACTCAATCTAAACGTTGCACTATGGAAATTAAATTAGAAATAGAGTGACACGGCTTAATAACTACCAAGATTCAAATTAAAACCATACTATATATAATACTGTGTATATATGTACATACACAGGTCGTCATAAGTGCCTTTCCATATGACAGCCGTGTCCGAGTCTAACAATAGATAATTAAGCTGTTATTAGCTATTTGTGTGTACAATATTTACATTTAAGGACGTTCTCCGGTCCTTATACTAGAGAAAATCGATTTTCTTAGGATTTTCTTGAAACTGTGAATATACGTTAATTTAGATGTGCTTTATGCGTGGTATAAATTTCAGTACCTCTTCCGGTATAAAAAATCAAGATACTGAGCCTCAAAGTTTCAAAAAAAAAAATTTTAATTTAATTTTTTTTTAGTTTTGGCATTTTTTCCTTATAGAACTCGACGAGAGGAGCAACTTTGGTCCTCTTGGCCAACCTCGTATCTCTTACCGTTTGGCCTGGAAAACCTTTTCATTAGTAAAAGTTGAAACTTTGAGGCTCAGTATCTTTATTTTTTATACCGGAAGAGGTACTGAAATTTATACCACGCATAAAACACACCTAAATTAACGTATATTCACAGTTTCAAGAAAATCCTAAGAAAATCGATTTTCTCTAGTATAAGGACCGGAGAACGTCCTTAAGAGAGATTCACGTGTTTCTCTCCAACCTTTATCAAACGGTTTCGAATACTTTCCTTGGCGTAGTCAGAATGTCACATTTAGTAAGACATTCTCCGTGACATAATGCGGATATAATGGCAGCTCAACAACGTACAATTGATAACATTTGGAAGGTTTGTAGTAGAGTAAAAGATTCCAAAATAAAATGTCACGAATGTGGTAAAACTTATTCGAAAGATCAAAAAGTACACTATTTGGAAGTACACTTATCCCATAAGCATGGTATATTTACCACGCAAGGCGCAACCTTTATTTGGGGAGATGAATCCAGGTCGCCATGGCGATATTTCACATACAATCACAAGTATATTGCAAATTGCATACTTTGTGAATCAGAGGTTCCTGTATATTCGGGTGTATGTGGGACAAGATCTACTAAGGATGGATAACATACGAAAATACGTAACAAATACCAGACTATCGCAATACTTTACCACAGAAAATTATAAAACAAACTGCAGACGTTGCAATTGGTCTGTTAAAATACATCGTGCAACAGCTCGTGCCATAGATATTCATCTGAATAAGTGTCGTAATATAAGCGAACACTCAGAATTTGGTGGAGGAACTGGAAATTATAACGTAGATGCAACGATACAACAACCTGTAGCAGAAGAAAATCATGCATCTACAAGTTTCCATAATGATAATAGACATGGGCAAAGTTCTGAAAATCAAGAAGATCAGCAGAGGTAAATGTCAAATAGTATAAGTATCTTTTCTGAGTAATTAATATATTTTATTATGTACAACAAACGCTAAAAAATTGAATGTTTAACATTTAAAAATATAAAGATTATATAAATTTGAATCTAATATATTTAACGTATATTATTATTTATAAATTATTATATATATAATTACTTGAGTTAAATAAAATTATTTAAATAACTTTACACCAAATTCTGTTAATTCAGATATGTTGTTATTTATATGTATATTATGTATCTATATATTCAGTAATCGATAACCACTTATATGTATAAACTATATATAGTAACTGCGCAAGTATTATGAAATCTAAATAGTAATTCCATAGATATTCCATTTTAAGAAATATAAATAATATAAGTCACAGTTTTGGTTTAATAATCAAATAATATACATGAAAGCAATACAATTGTAATTCTAATCACATTTGTACTCTTTCGATTTTTAATTACTCTGTGTATAAATATACAGGTCTAATCATAGCGGACAACAAGGATCTATATACGAATTTCTCAAAATCGTAAAACGTAAGAGACTACTCAAACTTTCTGTTATTATTGCTTTTGTAGTAAAAAATACAACTGGAATTATGAGACCAAATTAGATCAAAATTTTTTTCAATACATATTTAGTATGGAACGAGTACACTTGGCGCGCTTTCTTTTTTTTTTTTTTTTAAAGGTAAGTTTTGTATAGATTTGTATTACAAGACATTTTTATATATTCAACAATATACCAAAATATCTGTAATCTTAATTATATTTCAACAATATAAACTTAAGACCTTAATGGTAATCACAGAGAGGAATAAAAGGAGAAACCCTAATCTATTAAGGATCCAAAGATCAATATTATTCTTGATATAAAATTTTTCTGTTCCGGTAATAAACGTTGCTTGTTGTTACGAATCACTAGTACCTACATAATCCGCGTTTTCCGACTAATGAATTTAAATAAACGATTGACTGAGATCAAGCGGATCGTGCGAAAATACGCCATGCTATCGAAGTTCGGCACTCCCGTCGCGTGTCGCTTCGATTCCCGCGAGCGAATAGATCGCGTCACATACCCGCTTGACCAAAAAAGTATTCATCACCCGATATTCGATACCCGCGCGAATCACTGAACGTAAAAGTTAATTAATTGCGCGGGAGGTAACTGCATATTGTAAGCGACGAACGGTCAAGAGATCCTAACGTTACGACATACGGAACGATTTTGCACCGCCTGCCGATGATCGACTTTTCTTCTCGCACGCCGATTTCACGTGAACAAATAAGCGTGCCGCGAACAAAAAGAACGACACCGAGGCCGCGTGTCAGTCCCGATATTACCCGAAATATTTTAGCACTTTCTAGCCACAGATTTATCATGCAAATTTGAAGAGGTCGCGACACTGATTGTCCCGATTCGTTCCGTGAATGGCGACGAAATCTTCTAAGATAGCGATGTCGGCAACTTGGCACGATACCACGCGAGTCAAGTAGACGGTTAATAAAGACACTCACTAATAAGTTAATTAATCAAAAATGCACAATTAAAATTAAATATCGCACGCACAGTACGTATCGAACTCGTAAATCTCGCGAATGTAAAACTGCATTATTAATACTCGACACGAGGAATCGTGATGACTGCCGGCCGCTAACGTACGCGACGCAAAATGTACGAAAATATCAAATACTTACAAACGGGCGACGTATCCATGATGTTCCAACACTTAAATCACTCGATACATAGGGCGATATCACTCAGTCCTCTTTCTTTCTTCAGAGATAATCAAAAATCGAAGATGAATCGTGTCCGGCGGCACTCACAATTCTGGCACACTATTCACAAAGCACACGAAGTATTTAAAGACACACGAGATAAATAAATGCTTCTATCGAATCCAGACATGGCGAGACGAGCGATTATCGTCCGCGAATATCACAGCGAAACTGCACGTTACTCACAATTGCCGTCGTATCCTTCCACCTCGAGCGAGCGATTTGCACGATACATCTTTATTCCGACGAACGCTTAATACACTTGGGGCTTCTTGAATGCGTAATCCCGCGAAACGAGGAGCAGGAGTGCCAATCGCTGAAACGTGCGCGTTCCGAAAAACACAGCACGGACGGCGACGGGCGCGCGGAGCACGAACACTTCACATATCTGTGCGAGATTCATCGGGTAAATGATAACCGAGTAACTTTCGTAAGAAACGGTACGACGAGCGTTTAGTTGGCGAAAACAAGTGGCACGGTCGCCGACAAAAACATCGCTCGCGCGCTGACTTTGAAGGTATCGTCGTTTCGAAGTTTCAACGGTCGCGTCTATTAATGCCGTCTGGTATGCCGCGGCCGCTCGCGGCGGCTCAGAGCGGTCGAACGTGATTGGCTGGAACGTGAAGGCTCGACTCGCGAGGAGCCAATCGCGTTCGACGGCTCACCTGACTGCGCGGCGGCACGGCCGGCCGCGGCGCGGCGGCGCGACGCACGCAAGTACGCGACGCGTTCACGTCGGTGCGGTGCGCGCGGGACGTTCCCAGTGAGAAATGGTTGTTCGAATCGACGTCGATTCGAGCTCGAAGGGATCGAGTGGTCATCGACGATCGATTTCAACTAAATTTCGATGTGTTTTCGATCAATTGTTTAGACATGAGGAAATACCTAATTTCAATAATATGTCTCGGAATTTCTCATTTACTTTGCGTTTTTACTTTAAAAATACATACAAATACTAACATGTCGATTCGACATCGATTCGACATCGATGCAATATCATTAAATGTGAGAATTCGAAATGCTCGCAAATTGTGATTAAATTAATCAGTGAGTTGAAATAAACATGTACGAAACATGTTACTATTACGTTTTTCGACTGAAGATGTAAACTCTTTTTGGATCAGCCGACAGTCGTTTGAATTTGGTAAGTAACTCCCGCCCTACTTATATATATGTACATACATATTCGCTACGCCGCCGGGCCCCGGATCGCTGTACTCAGATTCGCTATCTCGATACCTTCGTGGTTCGCACGTGTTCGCCATCTTAATCTCATAATTTATTCGTAATATTCCTGGTGCTGTTCGGGACTCGATCTCGTGATTTGTGCTTGCAATAATAAATCAGACAATTTAGACATTTACAGTGTAATTGATCTCTCGACTCGCCCGATCGCGAGCACCGTAGATCATCCGCGGGAGCGTGAGCACGCGGTACAAGATTTTACAGTTATATCAATTCAAGACTTTAATTTATCCTTATTCTTACTTATATTTTCTTTTAAATATTCGTGTTTGTATCATGAATTTGATTTACAGACTTTACGGTAATCATATTGGAATCATTCCACCGGCGTTGATTGACCTGTTGCTTCTTGAGGCCTGTGTTTGGTTATGTTTGGATGCTACTTTTAATGTTTTACTGCCATGGCTCAACTATTACCAGTAAGTTATTCTCGATCATGGTCTTGCATTTAGAAATATTTACATTTTGTCTTGAAAGCAATACAGAAGTATATGTCTGTGGAAGTTCAGCCTCAGAGGTAAAATACCTGATGCTACTTCGCGATCGTTCAAGTATTTTTTGTTACAAGGTCAAATTCAAGCATATTTCGTGCTAAATTATTTTACTACCTACATGAATATTATTTAAAATATTCATGTAGGTAGTTTATTACTGTTCATGGCATAATGTTGAGGTTAGGGATTGTGTTGGTGGCCGGCTTTTGAGTAGGAATGTCTCTTGTTCACTAGTAATCTTTTTGTGGACTTTTCAACTTGTATTGTTTATTTTATTATCAATTTCATTAGCGATTTACGGACGAAACCTGTCAGCCTAGCCTCCTTTGAAGCTGATAGATTAATTTGATACATGTACTTATTATTTAACAGGAGCGTTTGTAATATATTAGCCCGTGGATTTATTTTAAATTATTTTCGTGAGGTGTTCTGATTATGTACTATAAACTGTTTGTGTTTATCAGTGCAGAAAAACTTTTAGACGCAGGGCTGCTACAGCTGTTCAAAATCAAGAGGCGTTTCTTGAATTGCGACAACCTGTTATTGTGGACTGCCCTCAAAGGTGAGAATGTTATTTACTTCTAGTGAAACATGTGTTTCACATCTCTCAATAGATTGATCTTTTCAGTACATGTTAAAATTCATGTTAAAGCAAGTATTGATTCCAATGCATCATTGCTCAATGTTTCATTTTGTACCTAATTGAGGACTTAGTTCAATAAATGCATTTGATTTAAAAGTTTCTGAACTATAATGTACTGTAAATTCTATGTTCTAGTATTTAGTTTATCCAGAAGTAGTGTTTTTTTATTTGTTTAATAAGCCCTGATATGAAAATGTAGGTTTTCTGTCAATAAAGAAATGTAAAGTGTTGAATTGTTTTAATTGTCCAATTTTACCTATTTGCTTTTACTTTTCATGGAAGTGAAAGTTGGAGTTCATTTTCTGACTAATATTTAACTGGGTATAGGAGTTTTTCATTTTAACTATGGGCATAGATTTACTTTTACATAAAACAATATAATGTTTAAAAAAAGTAATAATTTTCCTTTGCATTTGTTTTGTAGTTTGAACAAACATAAATTAGTGTACAGCTTTATACAATCTGTGCTTTTGCCTTATTCAGGTGCTGTCAGTTTAAAAATAGATGATACAGACTTCTCAGCGTGTAAAAAAGGAGTACAAGTTTGGCTCAAAGATGCCAAATGGAGAGATCAAGAAGGTAGCACTTCTAGTCAGCAGCCATGTCCTAGTCAGAAGAAAAGTACCAGGAGAGAAAGAGGATTGAGGCAGAACTATAGCAGTAATAGTGAAGAGAGTACTTCTTCAACCAAACATGCAGCTACTATAATTTAATAATGTTGCTGTCTAAAATATGTGTAGGATGACATCCTAGTAAACACAACGTTACATGTAAAGTACATATTAGTTAAAATTTCCTATTCAACAATATAACTTAACATGTAACAATGTAATGTAACACTTATGTTATATAATAGTTACATTGTTGAGTAGGAAATTACAACTATCATTTACATTACATGTAACATTGTGTTTACTGGAATATATCTCTTTTCGTACTAAAACCTATATATATTATTTTATTCCTTTTATTTAGTTATTGCAACATAGTCAGAGGTTGTATTAAATTTTTGAGAAGATTTAATGAAGTTTTATTGTAATATGTTCAGTTATTTTATTTGTTTGAAAAGATTTATTGTAACAAAAGTTTTATTTGTTCAGATACAGTATAGTTATTTTGAAATACTTTAGAAATTTATGCTGTGAGGTACTTAGCATGTTATTCCTATGAGTCAAACTGTCTGTCATCTCATTACCACAGTAGATTTATTCTGACATTAGATGCAATCATTTAAATTTCTGAAGCCTTAATGCTAGTCTACAATCTTGCTTTAAGAAAATATTTTAGCTCTAAGCTGTAAATTGTAATCAATCACAGTCGATTCTCCTTACATTTGACTGTGGTCACAGCTTATGGATTAGAGCTAAAATATTTTTTTAAAACAAGATTGTAAATTAGTACTTATATTTGTTTTAAATTTAGTGTTTGCCTATGTTTATCACGGTTCATTAAAAGTAAAAAATATTTTTTTTTTCTGTTCATTATGGCATTCCTTATAAAATATTCAAATAGATATGCATGCTTCGTACAGAAATTTGATTCCTTTTTTCCTATAGGTTTTCTTGTATAAACCAAAACTGGTTTGTCAATTTTTATCATTTTTGTTTACTCTACTAATTTTTAAGAGCTCTTGTATACATTTTTTATTTTTAACATGTTTTCTCTGTGGTCATTTCAGTTAGTTTCATTGATCTCATTATAGTCAAATGTATAAATGTATGCATATTTTCAATTGTAGTCGTTAAAAATGTTCTTTATGTGATCATTAAAATTGATGTTAATCTCAAAATTGATTTTCTGTACACAATCCTCTTGATTCAAGCAGGCAATGATGCCACGAAGATTATAATTCGACTGAATTCCAAAGGTATTTTATCATATTTTATTCACATACATGGCCGGTTGTTCTGTTTATTGATGTTATCAGGAGGGAAGGAAAAAGGAAAATGAGGGGAGAGGGTGCACCACATTCGATTCGACGTCGATTCGACCTCTTTTCGAAGATGACAAAGTAAACTATGTAATGAGTCTAAATGTCACAATGATGTCTGAATACACGCGTAACCTGATATTTGCTATGGGTTCAAAATATATGCAGATCGAAATTTCATCGAAATTCCATCGATATCGAAAACACATCGATTTCAGGGACAAAATCACATCGAATCGATGTGCTCGATCGATGTCTTTCATCGACGTCGATTCGACGTCTAGTCGATCAATCATTTCTCACTGGGGTTGTCGATCGTGTAATTCCTCTTTCTCGTGAACGAAAAGAAATCCGGTTGCAGAGTGTGTTGCGAGCTGAACGTACGCCGAATACTCCGTTTCTTCTTGTGTCGACTGCAATGAGTGGGGACACTGTCGCTAGACGCCGAGCATCGTAGTACGTATCACTCTCCCGGCTGCGATTTGGCGGGTCTCTTGCAGTGCTCCGTGATCGGTGAGTGAATTTTGCATGAGAAACAAATGATTCGAAGCGAGATACATTCGAATCTATAGAATCGTTGTCCCGCGTGTCGCAGTGAGACGATAACCTCCGAATCCGCGTCTCCTGCCTCCGTTTCGATTTCTACTCCGAATTATAATAGTGAATCGCGCGGGAAGACGCTTCGCTAAATAGCGTGAAATTCTCATTAAACGCGAGAATTAATAATCAGTTGTTTGATTGAAGAGAACGATCGCGTACCTACGTGTTTGGAGTTTTCACTTTGCTTGTCGCGATCGCGAACGAACGCGAACGAGAGAGCGAACTTGCTTCAATAAACGTATAGGGCCTGAGCAGAATAGCTGACTTATAATTTTAAGACAGTGTTTTATGCTTTAAATCTTTGTTTTTAGCAACGCACAATACTGTCTTGTGTCTCAAGTCTTACAATGTTGACACTTTGTACACTCGTTTAAGACTTGAGACACAAGACAGTATCGTGCGTTGCTAAAAACAAAGATTTAAAGCATAAAACACTGTCTTGAAATTATAAGTCAGCTATTCTGCTCAGACACATAGTCGTATAATATCGAGAGTGCAAAGTGCAAACAAGCTCAAATGTGCGTCCACGAATACATTCCGTTTTTCGTTAAAAAACGGGTAATTTGCTCGTTCACGTAATTCGTCGTAAATGTTTGAAATTTATTTTTGTACGTGTGTGCTTCTTTATTTCTCAATTTATACTGTACAGAAAATTAACGTTAAATTGTATCATTTGCAAAAATTTCTTTACGATATCCCCGCAACGCGATGATCGCGCATACCATAAAATACGATGAACAAACCGTCGCGCGTCACCGCCAAGATACTTAAAAATTATAAAACATTTTCTGTTACTTGTTTCCCGAACATTATTCATTTTGCTTACAAAATTTTTCCTAAAGCTTATTGCCGCGCATTTGGCGCTCTTGTCTTACAGATTTATATCAGTAAAAAGAAAAAAAAGACAAGTTGAAACTTGCACATTGCTTCCTCATAGTTTTTAAGTGTGCAAGTAGAAACTTGCACATTGCTTCCTCATGGTTTTTAAGTGTGCAAGTAAAAACTTGCACATTGCTTTCTCATAGTTTTTAAGTGTGTAAGTAGAAACCTGCACATTGCTTCCTTATAGTTTTTAAGTGTGCAAGTAGAAACCTTCGCTCACAAAGCTCTTCTATGAGGAAGCTTGTATTTTATTACAAGTATATTATTAACCTCTATACACAGAGAGGTTAGATTGACATGTAGACTGTGCGTGTGCTTGCGTTTTGCGAACTGCGGCCTATGTAGATCGGGCTTAATAAATAAGTATTTATGAAGTTAAAACATCCTTATCAAATCTACACGGGAACAACTGAACACGCGGGAAGCGGGAAGCGGGAAGGCGATTTCACTTCAAGTTGGAGTGACGTTTGGAGTGATGACTTCACTCTAATGACTTCACTTTAAAAATAAGAGTGAATATTCGCTCCAATAGAGTGAATTTATTCACTCTAAGGTAAAAAGTGAAGAGTTTCACTTTACAAATAAGAGTGAAACTCTTCACTTTTTACCTTAGAGTGAATAAATTCACTCTATTGGAACGAATATTCACTCTATTGGAGTGAACTGGTCAGTAACTCCATGATTAGAGTGAAAATTTCACTCCAAAAAATTTAGAGAGTTCAATTAGAAAGCTTTTTCGCTTTCTTGGTTCGGCTCGCTTGTTCCTACGCGAGGAGTAAGTTCCGAAACTTTCCGTTGCATTTTGTTGAACAGAATTACGATGGCTATTAGCTATTTATTATTTGACTCGGACGCGGCTATATCTTCAAGTAGGAAGACGCTTACGACGCCGTTTTATGATGTATAGTATAATGGTAAATAACGTATGGTTTTTTAATCTTGGTAATTATTAAGCCAATTAAGTCATGTTACTCTATTTCTAATTATTATTCGATCCCTGTACCCAACGTTTAGATTTTAGATTGAGGTTTATGTTTTACGAATTTGTGAGAAACTAAAATATTAAACTTGACAGTAAAGATTGATATAAAATTGTATAAATTAAGATTGTTTTTTTACTTTTCTTAGGTATTAATCAATACATTTATCAATTTTTAAAACTTTTTAAATAAAACCAAGTGTGTTGTTTGCCATTTCTTTCTTAATTAAAGGCATATTTTACAAAAAATATAACTGATTTTATTTTGCAATTTAAATGCTTTGCTATTGCCAAATAAAAAAAGAGAAAGTTTTCTATTTTATTATTATATATTAATTCACATTTTTTCATTATAGCATTTGACTTATGTTATGAAACTGATGCTAATGTGCCGACTTTTTATTACATTTCACAAATAATAAATATAAAATACCATGAATCGAGATTTTAATGTACTCTTTACCGTTGTAAATATAGGTAGACTTACTTATCGATTTTAATGTGCTATTTTCTAGCTAAAGTTAAAATATCCACAGCGGCAAATACAGAAACCCAACAGACCATTTGTAGATTATTTTCTCTGTTGGCGTATGATTTAGTAGTCGATAAGTAAGTCTACCTATATTTACAACGGTTAAGAGTACATTAAAATCTCTTTCTATTCCACTCATGGTATTTTAGATTTATTATTTACAAAATACAATAGAAAGTCGGCACATTAACATCAGTTTAACAACATAAATCAAATGCTATAATGAAAGAATGTTAATTAATATATAATAATAAAATAGAAAACTTTCTCTTTTTTTATTTGGCAATAGCATAGCAAAATTAAATTGCAAAATAAAATCAGTTATATTTTTTGTAATTAAAATAAGCCTTTAATTAAGAAAGAAATGGCAAATACTTGGTTTTATTAAAAGTTTTGAAAATTGATAAATGACATAAATTATGATAAACACGCTGTGTATAACTAAATGAAATATATACATATGTATACTTATACTATGTATTGCTGACGTCTACAGCAATTTAATTTACAGAAATTTCTCTTATAAATTACCACAGTCTCAGAGGACAATCTTCAGACTGATTGAAACATTTGTAATAAAATTTGTATCAAATTCGGCTAATAAAGTATTTCCCACATTTTACTTTTAACAATTATAATATTGTTTGAATAAAATTTTTTATCGGTCAAACATTATAATGAACAAATATATAATCAAAGATTATTTGAAATTTATAAAAGTAAATTCGAAGAGAAAGAATTATATTTCGGAGTTATTAATTTAAAATATGAAAAAGCGAGAAATATTAGAAATAAATAAATAAGTATTTAATTAAAAATCTATTAGTCTAAAATATAATAATATGTTTAGTATTTAAATTAACTTTTTAGAAATAAAATTCAAACAATTGTTTTGACTTAAGTCAGCTTTAAATTATAATATAAGATAAAACAATTTATTATTAACAAAACTTATTGTAACATTTCATTTTACACTATAACAAGGCAAATTAAGTTTCATAAAGATCTTGATGCTGGGAAGAATAAATGTATCAAAACTACTTAGAAAGTGATATAAAAAAAACCTTTCGAATGGTCTATAACTATAAGAGAAATGTAGTAAATTGCGTATACATGTGCACTTAAATATACTTGACGCCTCTAGAGAAGAGCAAAGATATCCAAATTCTAGGGCTTGAGGGCTCTAAAACGGTCCTGACTCCAACGCGTGAAAGATGCATCGATGCATTTCGCGGCGCGGGTGGCCTTGCCACGATTGGCCCGGTCGCACCGGTGCATCGCGCACAGCCCGCGCACCGCAGTGCACGGCTGCAGTCGAGTCATTATGCAGGTACTGCTGCCTGTCGCTTCAGAGCTCGCCCGCGACCGCAGACCGACGTTGAGTGTTGACTGTCGCCGGTGTTGACTCCCAGTGCACTTGCATCCCGACGCGATCTCTGCACTCGTCTCGTCGCCAAGTTGAACCGGTGAACCGCCGAATCTATTATATCACACTGAATGTGATTTCCGGCATATATGACAAAACGACGAGACTATAACCGTTTGGCGTTTCGCCCCGTATCGCTGGATGGCTGGATCGTGTCTCGCTTTCTCGCTATGCGCTCATTAATAATCTTTCGGGCATTTCAGGAGCTACAAAGTGCTCCTTTTACCTTGATCACAACAACTATTTTATTTTCCATTTGAATTGAACATTATTTTCTTATTCCGTGTTAAATATTATCTTGTAACAATAATTATTTTAAATCTATAGCAGACGCTTTGGTTTCGTTATTTTTAGATCAGTTTCTAATGACGTATTCTTGTTTAAAAAATCCTAGCATGCTTCTGGACTAATTAATAAATTGATTTAATAAACTGAATTGAATTGAATTAAAATTGTAAAACTGAGTAATTAGAATTGAAGATATTCTGATTTTATTTTAAAGAGAATCTTAACAGATTTTTGGTAAATATTTAGCACTTAGCATTTATTTCAGTCTAAGTTTATACATAGGGAAAACATACGTGAGAGAAATTCGGATGTTAAAATATATTTAACTTTAAAATATATTTAACTTTGAATTCATCGTAAGAAAGTTGAGGCCAAATACCTCAATTGAGCTGTGTCTTCCGTATTGTATATTGCCTGTCTTGGTTTAAATAGCTCGAGTATTTTATCTACTATTTTCACAAGCTGTATTTTTACCGACAAACTTCGCGAGTTGCAGTCCATAAATCTCGATACGCAGCAATTATTTCCAGCTTAAATACACAGTCGCGATGCAACTGGCCATTGCCGAGGGCTATTATGCGGCTAGCTTACGATTCGCGACTTTGTCGTGGGCACTGATCGATCGTACTTCTCGAATCGCAAAGGATTCACGCTAATTTCGAACTTACTCAGCACGTGAACGTTCTACCGAAGAAACTCTCATTGCCGAGGCCAACGAACCTAATCAAACAAAGTCAAGGACGATCACGTTAAGATACGATACTCCCTTTTATCGATCGTATTATTAGAGGACCTCGATAGGGCTCGGACCATTGGGAGAGATTAAACTTGAAAAAACTGGTGGAGCAATTCAGCTAAAACTTAAGCCGTTAGTGAGGAGGATCGATCTTTATTTAAAACTCATTACAGGGGAAGTCATAACGTATCGGAGAAATAAAATATTAAAATATTTTAAAACGTTTATTAGATAAGCTGAACTCTTCATATTATTTAATATCAAGTCAGTTATATTATTCGCTACCTTATCGTGCAATAATTGATTCGTTATATTATTATACTTATATATTTTCTTAATATCTATATAGGTATTTATTATCGCAAATTTCTTCTTTAAGTTTATTGGTTTCTAATTTTGTATAAAGATTTATTTAAAAATGTTAAACTATTTTTTGCAAATTTTGTTAATAATAGAAAACTATTTATTGTATTGTTTTACAAAGTTAATTTTACAATATTAATTTTATTAAATTTATTCAGGATTTTGCTCCGTATAGTCTATATTTCAAAAAAAAAGATGTAAAATCTTTAATTTCTTCTTCACAAAATTATATTACCTAACTTAACTCAAGTGACATGTATCTAACCTAAGTGGTAGCTTTATATCTTCTTCACAAAATTATATTACCTAACTTAACTCAAGTGACATGTATTTCAAAAAAAGATGTGAAATCTTTAAATTAAATTGCGCCAATTGTAAAGAGAATATGTATATTGCTTTGAAAGATAATTGTTATGCAACTACTTTAAAGAAATAAAACCCAAGTGGTATCTTCGTATTCCTATTCAAGGGTCTTCCTATTCTAAACCCAAGTGATAATAGCTTCTTAATTCTCTTTAACAAATTTTTAATATTACAAAGAATCATTTTAATTACAAAGAATTAAAGAAGTAACAGTACAAAATAAAAATATTTAATTAAAACAAAATAAATAAATTTTTTTTGTAAAAAAACTTGGCGCTGCTTTTTTACTCCTGTCGCATTCTTCCCTAAATTATGTTTATTGTTTTTTATTCAATCAAAAATCTTAGTACTAATGTTTAAATTTTAATGTTTAAATTTCAAAGTCTAGCAGCGCCAAGTTTTTTTACAAGAAAAATTTATTTATTTTGTTTTAATTAAATATTTTTATTTTGTACTGTTACTTCTTTAATTCTTTGTAATTAAAATGATTCTTTGTAATATTAAAAATTTGTTAAAGAGAATTAAGAAGCTATTATCACTTGGGTTTAGAATAGAAAGACCCTTGAATAGGAATACGAAGATACCACTTGGGTTTTATTTCTTTAAAGTAGTTGCATAACAATTATCTTTCAAAGCAATATACATATTCTCTTTACAATTGGCGCAATTTAATTTAAAGATTTCACATCTTTTTTTGAAATACATGTCACTTGAGTTAAGTTAGGTAATATAATTTTGTGAAGAAGATATAAAGCTACCACTTAGGTTAGATACATGTCACTTGAGTTAAGTTAGGTAATATAATTTTGTGAAGAAGAAATTAAAGATTTTACATCTTTTTTTTTGAAATACATGTCACTTGAGTTAAGTTAGATAATATAATTTTGTGAAAAAGATATAAAGCTACCACTTAGGTTAAATTTTGAATTTACAAAATACATTGCGTGTACTTGGCACTTTTTTTTACCTTTTTTGAAAAAGGTAATTTTGTACTGATATCACCTATTTTGTAGTGTTAAGCAAGGATCTGCAAAACATTTTTATTTTTTATTTTTTAATTATTCACAAAATTAGCAATACCAACAAATACATAAAAATTAATAATATTTAAGTAAAAGTAAATTATACATTTCTCACAAAAATTGAAGGAACACTAAATTTATCTTTAAAAATGAATAAAATTTAAATTTCAAGCTTAAAACCTCTACTTCCGAAAGATTACTATTATTCGTCCAATTTTTATTATGTCTAGACATAATTTTAATTCAGCGAATTTTTATTATGTCATGACATAATTTTAATTCTGCCGCTAGGGAATTTTTAAGTCGATTCTTATAAATCAAGCTTGAATTTGATGTCTAAGTGTCCCAGGTTGCCGATAACGAGGTCCACATAGTGCGCTCCATAGTTTTCGGTGTTCAGGTGTATTAATACCTTGAATTCGATGTCCACGTGTTCCAGGTTGCCGATGACGGGTTCCAGATAGTGCGCTCCATAGTTTTCGGTGTCCAGGTGTAATAATACGTTGAATTTGATGTCTAGGTGTCTCACGTTGCCGATGACGAGGTCCACATAGTGCGCTCCGTAGTTTTCGGTGTCTACGTGTATTAATACCTCGAATTCGATATCTACGTGTCCTACATTCAGATTTAAAGTTATTAATACACCTAGACACCAAAAACTACAAAGCACACTATGTGAACCTCGTCATCGGCAACCTGGGACACGTAGACATCGAATTCGAGGTATTATTACACCTAGACACCGAAAACTACGGAGCGCGCTATCTGGACCTCGTCATCAGCAACCTGGGACACCTAGACATCAATTTCAAGGTATTAATACACGTAGACACCGAAAACTACGGAGCGCACTATGTGGACCTCGTCATCGGCAACCTGGGACACCTAGACATCGAATTCAACGTACAATTACACCTGGACACCGAAAACAATGAAGCGCACTATCTGGATCCTGTCATCGGCAACCTGGGACACGTGGACATCAAATTCAAAGTATTAATACACGTAGACACCGAAAACTACGGAGCGCACTATGTGGACCTCGTCATCGGCAACCCGGGACACGTAGACATCGAATTCAACGTATTATTACACCTGGACACCGAAAACTATGAAGCGCACTATCTGGACCTCGTCATCGGCAACCTGGGATACCTAGACGTCGAATTCAAGCTTGATTCATAAGAATCGACTTAAAAATTCCCTAGCGGCACTTTCTGCCAAGCGTAGAGAACCTTCTTTTCCGGCAGCGGTGGTAATACGATGTAAGGATACGAAATCTCTCCAGATAAACATGAAGCAATTGACTCAATATGTATTATATACCTAATACCTAATTTACCTAAATAGAAATCTTCCTCCTGACCGATAAGTCTATCGACCTTATTTAATTTGCCTACTAGATCGATCGAAATACGCGCGCGATATCGAAACTGGCGATACCTGCGCCGCCAGCGTCGAAAAAGTGAAAGTGACATTTTCTGATATATATATGTTATATTGATTGAGAGACGACGACGTATCTCCGTATCTTAAAAATCGCAACCCGTCGCGTCGCGTAAAAGAGTCACGGTCGGTCTCGCTCCGCGTGTACTTGGCACGAGACACTACCGTGTCTCTTGATAAATTTTCACATTTGGACTTTGCGTCGCAATATCTCCGCTCGTAGGGCACGTAGCGGAAAATATTATAGGAGATACCCCCCCAAAGTCGACCCCAAGCTATCGATCAAGCCTACTTAGAACTTGATCCGTTCACTCGTTATCGAGATCTCAACATCTTGGGTACTCGCAACCCGTCGCGTCGCGTAAAAGAGTCACGGTCGGTCTCGCTCCGCGTGTACTTGGCACGAGACACTACCGTGTCTCTTGATATTAATTTTAAAATATTTATTGTTGTGGATTAGTACAGGCTTGAAAAATCATGAAACTAAGAAAAGTTTGATAAAGAGATGTATATATACTTTCACTTTATTTCTTACAAAGTTTCGTAAATAAAGTCTTAGCTGATATCAATATTGAGAACATATTTTGCCTTTCGCAATTTTAGAGACCTAGAGGGTTAAAATAATAGGATTATATAGCTGAAGTTTATAAAAAGAGTTAAAGTAAAATATTTATATCTTTGCCTACAGATAAAACAGCCAAAAATAGTTTCCTATTTATAACAAGTCGCCCGTTGGTAACAATCTTAAGCGTGTCTATCATTCCGTAATATCAACTCAATAATCCGCTTATACCGCTGATTAGCGGGATTCCACTAATAATCGTTACGCAAGCACATGCCGAACCACGTTACAAATTGTCATTAAGGTAGCCAAAGTGTAATTACATGATTAAATTTTCCGCGTAAATTGGACTCAATGAATAAATTCCGCATTATTTTCCAACGCATTATTTTGTTCTTCTGATTAAATAACTTCTCGATCCCATAACATGGTAACTTTAATTTATATTTAACCTCGACGTTATTACATACTGATATTATCGCTCAATCGATTGCCTGATTAATATTTATCGATAGTTTATTAATGCAGTTATTTGGTCATCTAAATCATTTTAAGGATGTAGAATGAGATTTACAGTTTAAAAAATCATTCTGAATCCCAAGTGAAATTATCCAAAGTCAATAAATTATATAAATAAGTTTGCTGTTAAACGGATGTATCAGCAATAGTAAATTAATTCATGTAATTCAAAATAATCCCTTGTAATGTGTCAGTTGTGAATCATGCTGCCTATATATACGAAATCATATATTCTACGCGTAATCATAATTTAGTTTAATTTCTCTCTCTCTCTCTCTCTCTCTCTCTCTCTCTCTCTCTCTCTCTCTCTCTCATTTACTTATTCATTTACTTACTTTTTATGGTCATAAAATTAATGGAATACACATATCGTTACTCCGTTAGTAAAGTTATAACGCAAATCGATTTGGATTAGGCCTGTAGTTTTTTTTAATCATTTGCAGCAGCCAGTACACGAAGCAACGACATGCGCGGCTGACCTCGTACGGCCTTTAACTTCGCCCGAAGTGACCGATCGAAGCACTTGGCCGACGCTATAAATACACATCGGGTATTCGCGAGCGTTAGATAAATCACCGAACTTGAGGAGCGTCTCTTGTGGTTTAGGGCGCACATTGCACGATCGCGGTTGCGTGACCACCGGCTCCCTGACCTTTAGAATTTCTTTCACGAATCTGATTTGCGCTCAGTAACGTTGAAGTTGCCGAAATAAACTCGTGGTGCATCGTGAAATATTGCCTCGTTAATGCTAATTCGGTATGCTCCATTGCCATACCGGTGTATATCGATCGCACATTCTTCTCCGTAGTGAAGATAATAATAGTATACCGAATTAACTTTCTCAAATATAAATTTTGGTAGTGGGTTGTTGGGTGGCCTAACTAGTTTGGAATTGCGGCAAAAGATGATCGCATAGCCTATTTTAAAGTGAACGAAAAGATATATATAATCGAAGACGCGATATATAATTGAGTTTGATTAAATTTGAATTTGGGGCACTACTCCGTTTATTTCCATTGTTTTATGGAGCATTGGATTTACTCACAATTGGATCTGAGTTTTATTTATTCTTATAATTATTTATGTAATATTGGATATCATTGATATTTTTATTGAGAAAACATGTTAAATATATCTATAACAACAAAAAATCGTGCAATTTTGGAAAATTATGAAAATGTTTAAGAAACCCATTTATGAATGAAAAAGATTAGATATAATGAAAGAGAGAGATCTTTCTTGATTACAAAGACATATGCTTTTGCATGTACATGAAAAAATATCAAACTTTAGAAATAATATTTCTTTATTGCTTTAAAAATAATTCAATTTTTGGTCAATGTTTTATTTATAAAATTTTGAATTACATAAAACGGTACAAGCTTACTATTTATTACCGCAAGGATCACAATATTCTAATATATTTATGGCCTATCTGCCCTATCTTATGTGACCTTTTTTCGCAATTTGCCAATATTATCATGTGCAGGAAATTACATTCAAGGAAAAACGCAAATATGAGCTCAGTTTGCAAATTTCTTTCGTTAACCATTATGGGCTGATGTGGTTTTGTTATATGGGTATCACGGTTTCGTTATTGCGGCGATTTGTCGGATACATGGTAAACTTTTACTACTAACAAGAATGACACTCGTCTCATTAAGGAAACGCTCGCTCTACTGCCGCAGGTGTCTGCCTCGTGAGATGCTTGCGCTACTTGCTGATGCGAGGTTAGCTAGTCTCTACTTGTTCCACTTGAAAGGAATATCGTCAACAAGAATGTGTTGTCGGTTCTTTCCGACAAGTTTGTATTATGCATACATACGTTGCATAGGTTTCTATCCCACGGATATACCTATGCCCCAAGTCATGTATACTACGAGTCAAACTTAAGAAGAATGTCAGTTTTAATATTCTATTCTACGAATACAAATTAATCATCACTGCAACTGGTGCAAATATTTGATACTTTATTTAATTGTAAGTAAATTTTATTCTAAAAGATTTGATTTGTGTGGGCGTACTTGTGCGTATGAGGCTGAACTGCAGGTAAAGACATTTTACGTTAAATATTAAATATTACGTTAATTATTCGATTAAATTTTTGTTTGAGACAATTTCTGAGAAAACTATCTAGTGAGGAGATGCAAAATGAGAACAAATGAAAAAGTGAGCACTTTTGAACAGTTAGTATATTAACGCGAAATGTTCGTATTATAACCTGAAAAGTATTGAACCTGAAACGATTGCAATCAAACGAAGAGCAGGAATCGATGCGACGTGATCCATCAGCACTTTAGCACTCAACTAATCAAACAATTACGATCTAGCAATTAAACTTAGTTAATATCGCGCGCCAATATTAGTTCAATCGCGTTAAATGGACGTAACTGAATTACGATTGTGCGCCGCACGCGTCCTTTTACATTAGTGATGGAAAACAAAGCGCAACCTGACTAGAATTAGAGACTTTATATATGTATAGTTACACATTATACGTCGAATAGCGATTTGATTGTATAACAAGCATATAAAAAGTGGCCTATATATTTTTATATATACATATTTTTATATATACGCATTTCTTTTTATTTATTTCAAAGACATAAGATTTATTTTAAGTATCAAAGATACAAGATTTATTTTAAAGACATGATCAAACTTTACATAACAAAAAATGTGATTTGATGTCATCGCACAAACTTTTAGTATCCAATTGTAAATAATTTTACAGCTATCTTTTTATATAAACATTTAATAGCTTTACTTATAAATTTACATCTCCAGTAAGTTGCGAAAAAAGTACACGATTTTAAAATGATACATTATTACAAGAACAAATAATGTAGTCAAAGCATAACGCTCGCGGGTTAATTTCACACTCATCGATCGAAAGAGAGCCGGATAAAAACTGGTACGCGCGACCAAAAAAGTTGCACCGCGATTTCGGATATCAATTTTGTAGCCGCGGGATGGAAACTTGTCGATAGCCGAATCTGTGGCAAAATAATATATTGCTCGTGTACATTTAACGTTGGTTAATTCCAGCCATACCGACTTTTTGCTGATTGACGCAAGCAATGGTATTTAATTAAATTTATTTGTACAAAGGTATGCTGTACGTCTTGTGCAATAATGTCATCTGTATCGAAAATTGATCATGGAGAGATGTAGAAAAAGATCTTTATTTTTATCAAGCAATATGATATGCTATTAATATAATATTATACGGTTATTTCAGTTTTTTACTTCTTATAGTATATTTCTATGTAATAAAACTTATAATTAAACAACTAAATTTAGTGCCAAGTATAAGAGAACATTGGGAACAGGTTTTTTAACTTTATAGAAATATATTTTTATTTTTAAGAAGAAAAGTTATCTTAATAATAAGAAATAATTATTACTTTATATAAATATATTTGTTTAAAAAAATGTTTGATTAAAATTTTAAATATCTAAACAAGATTTTTAAGAAACTATAAGTTCTTTATGACTTTTATAAGATGATTTCTTATATATAAAATGACTTCTTTTAAAATGTCTATAATTAACAGAATTTTAATTATAACGGCAAAAAAATATGAAATAAACTTTCTAAATAAATATATTTATTTATATTAAGTTCTTTGAATCACTTTGTTAAAATTTATCCAAAGTTTTTATAAGTTTGACAAAATTATTGATTAAATAGTATTTTTCGTAATTTTATAAAGTATAGATATTGTGTTAATTTTTATAGCAATATAAAAAGAGAAAGAGAAAAAAGAGTCACTTGCAATTTATTTTTATTGCAGGGAATGCGATATTAAATACTTCGATATTATAAATTTGCAACAATATTTGGAATGCAGTATTGAATGCGAAGTATTGGCTTGTTATGTTGAGCAAAAACGTTTACAATTTGCCGTAAACTGCAACTCTGAAAAATATTCTCACACATTTATGATAATTATTTGCCTTCGTTTTCGTTGATTCGTCGCCGTGGAAACCACTTTTATCGTCGACGCTGCCTACATTGTAAGTAAAGTAACGACGTTGTTCACGGAAAGTATCGAATAGTCATCGGTGTTTGCGGTATTTGATGCCAAACGAGTGAAGATATCAATACCCCGTTATATTTAAACATCCCCCCAGTCCGGTTACGAGCGGCGACCGTAGTGGAGCACGCCGCGCCGGCGGGCACTTCCGCGTAACCGACCTCGACAAGCCGGGGCAAAACGAGGTCAGGAACGGCGTACACAACGCTGAAGGGTCGCGCGTTCGTTTCGCGGTGCGGTGCGGCGCGGCAGCCCTAGCTGCTGCTAGCCGGGGGTAGTTTCGCTCGGAGCCGCTCGGCTCGATTCGACGCGGCGACGACGCCGCGCGGGGACACCGTCGTAGCACTCCACCTGCACACCTGCAACCAGCGGCCACACACACCTGCACATGCACCTATGGGGTGTCCCGGATTTATACTGCATTGTCCCTTTTTTTTTTATGAATCACGGACTTTCGAATTAATTAATTTCACGAGTCAATTTTTCTTGGGAAAATCGACGAGAGAGGTCTCGCTTGATTCCTGAGAACTTATTTCGTTGAGTTTTCTCGTATTTGGAGCTCAACACGAGGTCTTTTCTATTATTTTTGTGTATTCACATTTTGATCGTATTTCCAAAAGAATACCGAACACATACTGCTCAAACATCAAATTCCTTGATAATTAAGTCTGGCATAAAATTCCTCTTATGTTGAAATTGATTGGAAAGTAAAAGACAATGTCTTCTTTGTTTGGAATAACTTTGAGAGATTGAAATTCGAACTACTTGATTTTGAAAATACTTGATTTTTTTTATTTTGAGCCTGTACAGTTTCTTTATTCCTAATTTCTACATTTTAATTGCTTATATCGAAATTTTTTAAAAATTGTTGACGTCACGGCATTAAACCATCAGCACGTAATCTACTTTTTGCCGCATGCGACAGGAAGTAGGTCCGCGACACCCCGTATACACACGGGCGAACGAAGCAGCGCCAGTTTGTGCGCAGAAGCTATCGCGTGTCGACGAGCGGAGAGTGCAGGGGGTTGGCGGGGGTGGGCGTCCTCGCGGTGGGCTCTCGCTCGTACGGCGAACAGCCTCAACGTCATTGGGCGTCGGGACGCCGCCACGACGCAGCGCTCTCGACTCCGAAACGCGAAAACGCGACCGCGAAGTGCCGTGACACGAGGACGAGATTCCTATCGGAGGTCCTTCGGGCGAATATTCGTTTTCGTGCTCGCGAAGACTGTAAACGGACGTTCTCTCAGGAAGAACGCGTTCTTGAGGAAAACTAAAACGCCGATCCACTTCGAGGAAGTTCGATCGCTACTTCGAAATCGGTGGCAATCAATTGTTCGGAGACAAGATCGATCTCGCGGGAGTATGACAGTCGCGAATGGTCAAACTAGTCGTCAAGTGACAACAGTCGCGAGAATCAGTGTGATCGTGCGAGAAAGATCGGTTTCGGATTCATCGCAGATGACTCGATCTTCCAGAAGATCGGTGAGAGTCGACTGGTAGATTTTTAGTGTGTGTGCGCGCGTGTGTTACGATTTAACAAGGGTGAATGAGAAGACCGCGTGACCCTCGTTACTTCAAGAAACATCTACGAGACCCTTAATTTTCGAGAGAGGCGTCTTTTTATAGTTTCGATATATTCTTCCAATCAAAGGCGTGCGTTGCTCAAAAGATCCTCGCTGGTTTTGAATTCGGAGGACTCGTAGATCTCGAATTTTTTATTGTAAAAGGATTCAGTACGGAAAATAGCGGCGAATAGTGCAATATTTTTTTGGAAGTGTCCTAAACTTGATACTCAAACAAGGCTTCAAGCGCTACGGATCTCAATCTCGCAAGAAGGATCTTTAAAAGTAGGTGCAAGCGTTTTAATAAAAAGTGTTGAAGGACGTTTCTATGAAGTGTTTATCCTGCAAAGAGTGTTTATCCATTTAACGCCTCGCTAGAAAAAGATTCGTAATATCACGGGAGGGATTTATGAATTATGAATCCGCGGGAGGGAAAGGCTTTCTCTCATAGTAAAATCTTGCTCGATACTTCCGCGAGGAGCAATATGTCTCGATCTTATCGCTGTGTGTGTACATAACTTTGATTCGCCTAAAAACTTGTGTATCGCAATAAAAATAAGAATCATGATACTAGAAACATGATTTATAGATCCTGCAGCTACGAGCAAGCAAAATTATTGACAATGGAAAGCCGATACGATGAAAACTTTACCGAAGTGTTTAGACTCTTCCATTTTCTATCTATCTCGTGATGTACCAGGAACATCTTCGACGTTGGAAGAATAATTTGTCAACGTTAAGTTTTTCTTAAGTAAAAGATCTCGATTGATTAATACTTTGCTGAAAACTAGAGTTGTCTGTGAGGTTGATTTCGTCGAATTTAAATATGTGTAACACGTAAAGGATCTGTCGTGAAACTTATTGTTAGTGAACACACTTTTGTGAAGCATTTAAATCCTTTAACGCATTTAGTTAACTTGCTCAAGAAATTATCGCCTGGTTAAGGACTAATTAATTACGGCTCTTACTTAATCGAATTAAGCTAGAAACAGCCCTCGAATAGTTAAGTGACGTCAAGAAAACGTCACTGTAACATTGGGAATCAAGACAAGCGCTCCCCCCTCGCCGCGCTATCGAGTCTGCGGACGAATCGCGCTTCCGCTGGCGGGAGTTGGTCCTGCGAGTATAGAATTCGAGTGTGTATGTGTGATGACGATGAGGATCGCGCCGCGGGGACCATCGAGGTGACTCGCGGTGGCGACGGCTCTTGGGGGACCGAGCGGCGGTACCGTGGCTCGCAGGATGCTGCGAGCGAGGAGGTCGCGAGGAGGAAGATCTCGCGGTGCAGAATCACTCGCAGTCGTCGAATCGGCCACGGCCGGCTGGTAGGACCGATGACGGGGCATGACGGTCTAACGGCGCGCGTCGCCGGGACGCTCACGTCGCGCTCGCGGCCCCTACTGACGACCCTGACGACGCTGCTCGTCGCGCTGTCCTGCTGCTGCGCTCGCGCCAGTGAATTCCCCGAGCGGGAATGCTGCGACCTACCCTACCCGATTCCGGAGCCCACCGGCAGGTCCACGTCCGCGCCGACGCCAACCGGAAGAAGCGGTAAGTCGTCCCGAGGGGGATCGTAGACTTGATATAAAAAATACCTTATTTGATATATAGAAGGGTCACTACGTATAGTCCGCCCATTTCCCGCTATGAATATATATTCATTTATCACATGGATATCTGCTGCACTGATTTCGATTGAAACTTTTTAAAAAATCTTCAAAAGCTATTTGACAGATATATCCCATATTTGGGATATATTTTACATATTTTTAAATTTAAAATGATAAAATTATACAAAAACAGAAATGTTTTATCACACAAAGCTAATAATAGGCAGGTATAAAACATAAAATTCTAAAAAGGAGAGATTATTATCAGTTAGTTAAAGATTGCTATTTATTTATTTGTAAGTATAGAAAAATTACATTTAGCAATTATACGTGTATCATAATTATCAGTAACACACATATGTTAAAGTCAATGGGAAACACGGTGAATTTTAATTTTTAATGAGATATTTTGGGGGAATATAAACCTGGTTGCGAGCGCGAACATCTGCTTTTATACAATTCGCATACAATGCCGGTTATTAGTGAAACAATGAAATAATATTCCGGTACTAATGGCAACGGACTGGAAAATAAATTCCAATGTAATTACAACGGTGTTCTGGCTAACCGTCGTAGGAACGCGGTTTCATTAGTGCTTCTACGGAATTAAATATATTGCACAATATTGGCACAAAATATATTTCCACCGGTCTAGCAATGAAGCACTTTAGGTGCAATAACAATACAGCCTATAAAAATATATATTGCCCGAAATGAAATCAGATCTAAAAATATAAAAAGACAAAGTAAAAAACAATAAATAAATGTTTTTTGTTTACATAGGTAACTGAACTCTTTTACATGCAAGTTTCGAAAAATGCATTGGTTTTTACAATTGTATCTCTATAAATATAATCGCAAATTAGGATAAAAACGAAAATTCTGAAAGCAAGAAGGTCTTAGAATTTATCTTGTATTTATAATTAACACGTATTTTCCTTCAAGATTCTCATTTCGCTTGCGATATAATATAATATTCTATTTGAGTAGAACGCGCGTTGACAGAGAGGGGAGACAGGCTCCAATAATTAAACGGGAACCAATAACTGTAGGTATGCTCTAGCCACGTTTCCACTAACCGCAGCTACTGGATACTATGATTCTCATTCGCGGATGAGCGGATCATTAATTCGGTTACAACGGGTTATTAATTTAACAGTGCGTAATCAACTCAAGTTCTTCGCATTATGAATTTAATCATCAATCTACGAGCTATAACTTGCATGTCTTTAATGCACACCGGAGCGTGATAAGAAAAAAATATTAATTCAATCGAATTTGTCTTATTTGATATAATCTTCTATAATAATTTATCTGAACTACGTCATTTCTCTAAGATTCTGATTTCATCGAAGCTATACTGCTTATTATATATATGATTAAAATGATGATGATATAATATAAACTTAATCTGGACAGAATAAATTTTAAATTTGAAAAAAGTCAAAAAATTAGAGTTTAATTTTTTTTATTACAATATATTAAACAATCGCTAAATTATTTAGACAATGGTTACAGAAAGCTTCTTTAAACGATAAGAAATTTATATGACAGTTAATAGACAAATTTCTCTCTCTTGAAGTTATACACAAATTAAAGATTTAAGAATCGGGTTTAGGTAAAATACATCGTTCATATTATATTATATTATAGAATAATCCTTAAATTATGCAACAGATATAAACTTAAATTAAGAGAGACTAATATTTTAAAACACATAAAATCGCCTTGATTCTCCAAGATATGAGTTAAGCGCGGCTCGCGACTTCTTTTTATTAACTCGAAGCTCGCGATTGCACCACATCATCATCGACGTATAAAGTAACGAGGGAAGTTACCGCGTAATTGATCGCATTATTTGTGTCCGTGTGAGCACTTCGGTCTCGTACTCGGATGAACTTCGATTGAGGTCGCGCGTTCGATCGAAGGTTATCTACAGTCTCCCTGCTAGAGCGGTAGCGTAAGTTCAGACCAGGGTGGAAGTCGTTCATACCCCTTGTGGAATTCCTCGTGCGGCAAGGCATCGTCTACGTAGCTACAGAGAGCGTTAATGATGAAAGACGATCAACTCGGTTCTCGGTTTATTCACCGATCTTGTACGATGATGCCCCTGAATTGGGTATCCTTGACTCATACTCGTTATGAAATTCTACAAATAGCTTTATTGACGAAACAAGTACTTCTTGGAAGAACATCGATCGCGGCTTTCGAATTCTCAGTACTATCAAATTCTTATGCTTAATCTTTCATTTCTGTCATTTTCAATCATGAGCATATTTTATCTTTATCCGTATTATACGGTAATACGCGTATATACAGTCATAGAGTTATTCGACACTGTCGTCGCAGTTCATTTATATGTTAAGAGAAATTTAACGAATATAACGTACCTACACATAGCTATATTATGTTGTTGAAAAATTTAGTCAAGCGTAATTTTCATCGCATTACGCACGGATTTAATTATTCTCGTATATTCATCACATTTAAACACACCAGCCCGTATTTTTATCGCCAATGTTTTTAATGCATTTTGTTTCAAATAATTTTTTATTTCCACATACAACTTCTAATTGTCTAATTGTTTAAAATATAGAATATTTATACTTGTCATTTATTCTATTTTTTTTTACATAGAATTGGTTATGACATTTTTTATGTTGCAAAATAGAAAACAATTAGATAGCTAGTAAGGTATATGTGCTTGTACTATATAATTAATTTAAAAAATAAACCAAAAAGATTTGAAAACATTATTGGCATTATTGGTGAAATACTCACACAATCAGTTTTATTTTAAATTTTAATTACTCTATTAAAGTAAACTTATCACATGTCTTACTTATAAAACGGTGATTTTCTTCGATTGAAATTTATGATTAATTATTAATTTTGCCATCTCATTTATGATTAGTGTTTAACTCACTCTTTTTCTTTCTACTAATAAAAATAACTTTTGTTATAAATTTGGATTATCTAATTTAATATAAAATATAATCATTCAAATTAATTATTCACCACATGTTGGTCAAATTGGCAAGAAACGATACTCTTCCTATTATAAGTTATCCTTTCGAGCACATTATGTAAACGTTTTCTACGAAGTGCCTATTGGAGAGACTTAATGACGAAACGTGATCTGCTTCATCGATTACCTTGCTTAACGATCGTGGAATTAATTTCCTGGTGGGCGATTATGAGCTGGCAAAGTGTAGTCGGCTTCTTTTTTGAGGGTCGCTGAATTTTCGCGAAGTAATCAGGAGCAACGAGAGTCACGTAAACGTATAATTGCAGTCGATTCGTTTGCACCTTCTCGTCCGTGACACTCCGAAATAAGCTTCCGCGAGAGAATCGTCTTACATTCCCCACGGAATTTCGCCGCGTTGGCGCGTTCTACGTGCTTAATGATGAAAGATGATCATCCGGGCGGGCACCAATTTATCGCCCGTTTATCGGCCGGCGTTTCATAAACGCGCCGACCAATCGAGGGCGAAACAATTCACCGTGAAAAAAAACTTACGGCCGAGCGTTTAAAAAAAAACTTGCGTTCAGGAAACTTTGCCCTAAGAATTGATAATGATTTTGATGGAAGTTAAGCACTCGGGCAATCCATCATAATCCACAATAGAATTGTGCCATATCGTGCAAAATGAGACTAAATGACATTTAAGAAATTCTGAGAAAAATAATCGACTTTTATATCGTAAAACTTTCTAAGATTCTAATGATAATTTAGAAATATTTGTAAAAAATATTGATTTTTTAGCAACACAATTTTAGTATATTCGAATTATTGTCTAATTCGCGAGTTTGATCAAAAGTTTTTATTATCGAGAAAGAGAAAATGTTATATTTTATTCACATTAATATTGACATATTATAAATCGACTTTTTACAATCAGAGTTAAATTCACTTACATATATTTGTTAACTTTACAGTTTGACACAATTTATAGCGGCATGATTTGTGTTATACGTACGATATCGGACAAAGGCAACATTCATCTCAATTCGATGAAAATTTACAATTTAAATTATGTTTAAAATATTAATTTCTGGTGTATAGTTTATCTCAAAGGGCAGTGATTTAACGTAATTAAATTGTTGTTGTTTAATTCGTGAGTTTCATTAAAAATTTTATTACGCAATAAAAGTACTGTGCTATGAACATTGCGAGCCTGATTTCTGATTTCTGATTATTATCACGTTGAAATGTAAATCAATGAACAATTAAGAGATTATTTTAAATAATTAGATTCATATATAGACATAACAAATTGACGTACGTAACGTGATGTACATTGATATTTCTGTATTGATTTCCACGGTACAAGGTTCCACGTGGACACTCCACGACGGAAATTGTTCGTTTCCCCGTGGAATTGCCGTATGCCCGAAACATTGTCTCTATCTAGGCGTGGAGTATAAATAACGAAATACGTTTAATCCGATCAGACCGGTCTAGTCTCGAGATTTATCGTTCGATGCGTTGCATAATTCATCGATTCTTAGCACGCCGGATTCACGCCGCAGAATACTCCTCTCGACACGAACTACCGACTGCTTCTCGTCGCCACTAATATATTTCGGTCCGCACGTAATATCGATTCACGCGCTGGTCTAAAGCACTTAATAACTTACACAATTTTCTTTTTCATTTTTTAGCAAAAAAACTTTTTTAGATTGTCTGGAACATAAAAATAATATTTCTAATTAAATTCATAAGTTTGTTGTTATCATAAAGAATTGTAACTTGTAAGTAGTATTTGTCTTATCTATATTTTTAAGGTTTTTAGGCCAGTTAATGTAGTAAAGATAAGCTAAATAAATCTAAAAATACTTTAGAAACCGATTTCTTCATACGGACTGTAATTTTTAATTTTTAATTTTGTTGGATGAAATTGATTGAAAGCAGGATTGACACAAAATAATCCTTTATTATAATATCGTGTCGTTTCTCTTACGACCGAACGCCGACATCTTAGTTGAACATAAAAGAACATAGAGATGGCGTGACATAGAGTAGAATATACACGAGGAGAAAAGATCAGGCTCGCCACCTTTAACAGATGCGCAGTGCGTACACAAGAAAGACTAAAGTTCGTTTACATGAGCTTAAAATAAAATACAGTGAATAATTGTAACGTAGATAAACAGATCAATATAAAATGAATACGCAAATCTCCACAAATTTTTAATCATCTATAATAGAAAAGTAAATAAAAAGACTTTCAGACATTTTTGTAATTTTATTTCTGCTACATTTATAGAAAAATGTGATACATTACGGAGTTTTACATTAAAAAATTTTTTCCTGCAACTCTGTTTGCCGTGCATTTCAAACGTCAAAGTTCTCTTATCTGCCAAGACATGTTAAGGCTGATGATACAGACGAGAAAGAGAGAAGGGAAAGGGAGGTGCCAGTTCATTTAGAAGAATTTTGTTCGAGAAAGTAAAATATTAAACGAGAGATTTGAAAAAGGGAAGCAAATTACAAGCACCTTGAGGTGCTCGTAATTTAACTTCCTCTTTTTAAATTTCTAATTTAATATTTTGACATGATTATATGTGCTGTAGATATTGAAAATCAGTCCATAAGACAACAATTATGCGAGAAAATTTACATAATCGACGGGAATATAGTCGGCGATTTATTCTTTTACTATACATTTGAATTTAATTGCTTACTCTTTCGCGAGTTTGCTGTACATTTCTATTGCATTAACTTCCTGAACAGTATCACAGAGAAATTATGAATATCTTTGAATTTAGTAGATTTCAAATAATGCGTATTTATAACGCTATGACAATCATTAAACAAATCATTCTTTAATCAATTAGACAAAAATAATTCAGTCTATAAGTTCACAATAATTTGTTGGAATTAATGTGTAATAAATAGCAATTTATAATTTAATATTTAAATAATATACGTTTTATATTATTCACATTACCTATAATCAGTTTCTTAAAGAAATTTAAAGATTATATTGCTATGGTTACAATAGCGCAGCATATGTAAGATACATACAATCACTGAGCGAAGTACAGAGGCTTGATACAGAAGAGGCAGGGATGAATATCTTCATAATGTTAAATTGCACGCTGAACCGGTTTTAACGTCATAGCTATTTTCATGCGACCTACTTTATGCTGGGTAGCGTCGTAACGAGCTTGCCTTCGAACAAATCTAAAGTGCCTCCAAGTCGACATTTCTGGTCGGTCGGCTCAGCAATTGTGAAATTTTCGGCTGTTCCAATAACATCGCTTTCGCATAAAGTTTCATCAGGGCTTTAAACCAGACACGAAACTTTCAATTACTGTTGGAAGTTTCGTGTCTGACTAGCTAGGCCCGTAATTTTATTCTTGTTAGGAAAAAAAATTATATTAGGTATTCGAAGCAGAAGCATTCATTGTTATTCAATCGATGTATTGATCACTGAATGCAATATGAATGCTCTTGAGATAAAAAGAATTTTAGGTATGTATACATACATAAAGCTTTTGTGTTTTTGTTTAAATATATATATTTTAGTGTTTTAATAGCTTACGCGTTTAGAATTAAAGAGTTAAATTACTTTTAACTAACATTTCTTCTTGCCAGAATTCAAAAAGATTGTAATTAACTATTGTTTTCTGTTAAAAAATGTATTTATCTTATTTTTTAATGTGAGTTTATCTCTTATTTATTGTATTTATTACGGAGAAAATCTCTGTCTAATGAACTTATCGGAGAAAAAAACAAAGATGAAATAATCGGAATTCTTTTTATCATCTCAATTTCTTGCCGCGCCATTAATAATCTACGTTTACACCGAAATTTGCTCGTCGTGTCCGGTGTAATCGACCATAAGTATCGGCTCAAAATAGTTGGTGCATTCTTCCCCGAACGACGACGCTTAAAGCATGTTTGGCGTCGCGCGGCGCAAAATTAATTTCGCGGCCGTTAATCACGTGGAATGACGTTTCATATGCGCGCCGGAGTCGTCCGACGCGGCGTCGCGACGAAGCAGCCGCGTTCACGGAGACCGCTCCGGAATTCCACGCCATCGCGGAGAAGAGCTCACCGGCTGAGCACACGGATCGTATAAGCTCTTTCGCGTCGTTCCACTCCTCGTGTCTACTCATCACAGCTTTTTTATTCGAGCTGGAATATTTGCTATCTCTCTCACTTACTCACTCATTCTCTCTCTCTGTCTGTCTGTTTTTATCTCTCTTGTCTATATCTCCAGCACACCCCTGCTCGAACGCCGCTCAAACATAGACACAGTTAAGAATAGACTGCGCGTTTGACTGAAAAGTTGTACAAACTTTAGAAAGAGACGACATGCTACGTTAGAAAGAGACAACATGCTTCTCTCTGTGTCTATCAAGCTTACTATAGACAAAGATGAGGCAACTGCTCAACATTAGCTATTTCTTTCTAAATTTTGTACACTTTTCTACACGACAGAGGTAGGAAATGCGCAGTCTATTCTTACTACGTCTATGCGCTCAAACCTTCTAGGGGCGCGTCAGCCTTGCGGCAGTGTGGTGTTTCCTCTTGTGGTGCCGCCTCTGGGACTGCTTCCATCGCAAAATGCGAAAAGACATGCGAAGATAGATTTACAAGAAGACTGTGTTCTGAAGAATTTTGTTATGCAAGACAGTCAAAATATTCGAAAAATGAATTGCGAGAAAAGTATAAATTTCGATATAGTTTTTATGAAACTATATGACATCTTTCCTCGTATTCTTTCTTGTCTGATTAATTTATTCTTATCATGCGTATTTCTATAAAAATTACTTTGTTCAATAATATAATAATACTTTGGTAATTAATTGCTATATATACCTACAATAATAAATGTGCGTATGTGTGAATTATCTTTAAGATCAATTTAGTTCCTCTATATATCTCTTTTCTAATTTCAATATTAAAAATATCAATATTTTTAGGTCAAACAGAATTGAACTGTGGAGATCTATTTCTAAAAACGTTATTACTATAATTATTTGTTCTAAGAAACAATTCTATTTATGTCTTTATTCTTTACGAAATAATTTAAAAGCAGTTAGAACTCCTTTGAATGAAAATTTCAAACAAAAGATGATAAATGTCAAAATGTATTTTACGCAAGCTGGAACATTTTGTTATCCTGGAAATCAAATTTACGCGAATCGATTGCCGTGCCAGCGGGGTGAATCGAGGCGCATAACGACTTTCGTCCGGAGAAAACGCTTAATGAAATGCGACTGCGGGATGCGCACGCTGAGCGAGATTAATCGCGGTGAGTGCGGAATGCAGCCGCGAATTCGTCGAAAATTGTAGAGGCAACGAAATCAATGAATAAATCAAGCGCCAGTTTAATCCCAGACATCCACGGCAGTTACGCAATATCGCAAAGGACAATTAGGTAGCTATTATTTCTTTTTTTTTTATCTTAATCGGATAGTTTGCGCGATCTGATTTTCCAATTAAGAACGGTAATGATATCCAATCATGATCGCGATCGCGTCGAAGAAGATACGTTTGAAAGACGCGCTCTCGAAGAAGAATACTTGGATAAAAATAAGAGGATAAAAATATACAGTTCGACCTTGTTGATCACCCACTCGAAAACTTCGATACTCGTTAAAATCAACAGCACGGACATTTTCCCGTTAGCGTATCTTGGAAAAGCATGATATTTCATATCTTCGTCTCTTATTGTTAGTAGCATACTGTATTGATTTTCACGAATCTCTTTTTTGCTATTTTGAATTGACTTTATTGTAATAGAAACATAAAGAGAAGTTTGATTTGGCAATTGAGTTGCTAGTAAGAAAAGACATCACTGCGTTTCCGAAATATTTGTTATATAGGAAGAAGGAATATAGAGACAAGATAGTGTTTTTTTTGTTATCTCTAATACCTCTCGCTGCGCGTGTCGTACCTAACCATAAACACTATATACACAGAGAAAAATAATTATTCTACAGTCAAGGAAAGCACTTACTTATTTTATTTTATTTCTTTTAAGTAACTATTTTTAAGTAAGTCACAACAAAGAATATTTTTTTACTAATAGTTTGCAAATATCTTGGCGCAAGTCTTTGGAAAGTCAGAATATTGTTTTGAGTAAATGTAATGCTTATATTAAGGAGGTTCTGTCGCTACAAAAAAATGCAGCCAGTTTCATGAAATTTTAATATGTTGTTCTGGAATGCAAAATAGAATTATGTGAATTTTTGGGGAATTTTTCACCGTCCCGTTTTGAAAAAAATCTACTCCAAAAATTGTACTTTTTAGCATAGGTTCTTATGGGAAATGACATATTGCACACCTTCAGAATGAAATAAGTGCAAGAAAAAATGCAAATAATAAGGAAAAAAAATATGTACATGTAACTTAATAATTTACAAATAAATGAGTGAAAGAAAGGGGAAGGTTACCGCACATTTCGTAGAAAAATTAATTATTAAAGCATAAATTGCTTGATTTTTCGTCTGCTAGACTGCCACGGTCGTGAGCAGCTTCACGCACTATACACGCGGCGACCAATCAGAGCAATCCCCTTCACTCCCACTACTTCAAACGCTAGTACGCTGTTGCCAGAACCCCCGCGTCCCACTACTCCCCCCCGATGAAGCAACCGAACCTCCTTAACTTTAAAGTAGATTTACGGATATATAACCTTATCAAATTCTTAATCCGCAAATCTACCGTAAAGTCATTATAAGCATTACCTGCATTACATTTACTAAAAACAATATTCTGGTTTTCAACGATTTGTGTCAAGATATTTGAAAACTATTAGTAAGAAAATATTATTTTTTGTAAGAAAACTTACTTAAAATAAATAAAATAAAATAAGTAAGTGCTTTCCTTGGCTGTAGAATGATTATTTTTCTGTGTGTACCTACCCACAACAGGTATTACCTATTATCAGACACCCTGTATATTAAGAAGAATTTATTGAAGAGTACAAGAATGGAATCAATTAGGTAATAATTACATGAAATAAATATAACAAAATAAAATGAGTAAAATAAATTAAGTGTAAAATAATCAAATAAAGAGCTAAATTAATAATAAAATTATGACATTAAAATGAGTATAATAAATTATATAATTAAATTAAAATAAATAGAGTTAATTATTTTGATATATATTTAGTAGAGTAAAATATATGCATTGCACAACGCAGTTTAATTAAACCAAAGTAAAACACAGTAAATCTGATCAGAGTCTGATTAAGATAAAATGGACTAGTCAAGTGCAATTACTCTCGACTATCGAAACTGAGATAAGTTAAGCGACTACGAGATCACAATATAATTAAAATAAAACTAACAAAACGGAAAATTAACACGATGCGCTGTAATTAAAATGAAGTAAATTGAATTTGATGCCAAATTGTTTAGAGTAAAATTCAAACAATTGGAAGACAATAAAAATTCGAAACGTCGGCGTTTTTTGTTGATCTTAACTACTGTGTTTAATAAGAAAACGTTGAGAATTGTTTGTTTAGTTTTGAGATATTCTATAAAATTTTATTTTGCAGTTATTTTAATATCATAAAGTTTTTCTTTAAAATATTTAAAAATTTAATCTAATCTTTTACAATAAACCTGTCTGTGTTTCTTGATATAATTTGACTATATATATCACTTGAAATATATTCAATACACCCTTAGGCTACCTTAAACGCTTATAATTCGAAAATTGTTGCGAGCTCGACGTTTTCAGGATTTTCGGCTTTAATTACGAATACATCATCAAAGTATTGTGCAGTAATTGTAGGGAGGTTCTCTATACGTTATTTGAAATCAAAGGATAAATACTGTATTTAAATTGATGATAAGTTGCACTGAAATAACTCAGCGATAATAATATAACAATAATAGCAATAATATAAGATAATAATGTGATATATTATAGGGTAAACTCGGGTAAGATGGCCATGCAGGAAAGATGGCCAACCTATGTTCTTTCAATCTAGCTCGCCATGAAACATCGAATAAACATGGGTTGGCCATCTTTCCTGTATGGCCATCTTACCCGAGTTTACCCTATATTAGAAAACATAATAACACAAAATATTGTAACATAACAACAATTGCAATAATAAGTATGATAACTATTTTAGTTTTTGTAATAATTATTAGATTAATATATTAATATTATGACTTTGGATTATGTACTTTCTGACATTTCTGAAGATTAGTAGATACGGAATAGGTGGGAAACATACATAAGCGAGCCGGAAGCAATAGGGCTTTACGGCCATCGGAATTTAGTAGAATTGGTCGACGCCTCGCGGGGCGTCGAACCCTTATTATGAACCAGCGGTACCGCTTGATGCAGGCTTCAAGGGGTGCGCGAGAGACCGGGGATCAGGGGAAAGGGTAAATAACGTTCGAGAAACCAATATCGGCAAAGCCCCGGTTGCCTGCGAGACAAAAGTTTCTTGGTCGGGCTCGCTGGGCAAAGGCAACTTCCGGCAATAGTGTTGCAAAGAAGTAGGAAACAAAATGGGGGGAGGGGGGAGGAGGAGAAAAGGTAAAGGAGGAAGAAAATAAGGCGCGCGTCCGTTACCCTTATCGATCATCGGTTATAACTATCCGTTCGTAAAACGTTACGTTTTCCGCGAAATAATGTTCTCTCTTGCAAAGCGTTATTGTGTTTCCCGTTGAACCGCTGTTTTTTAATGTTATTGCCTTAGAATTTCGTTCGTGAGAGATTTCTTATCGTGACCAACGAGCTGACGTTTTAATAAGTTAATTTTTACAAATTATGAATATAATTTATCAGACGTTTAATTGTTAAAGAAAACGATACCATTGTAGATTATACGACCATATTTGAACTTTTTGCCACTTTAGTACTTTAATCACATATTTTCGACTTACGTATAGTTCAAAAGGCATACATGTTTATAGCGCTCAGCAGCGTTTAAAGTGACAAGATAAAACAAAATATTACAAGTTAGAAATCCACATTATATTACATCAAATACTTGAGTTCAGTTATAGTTTAAAATAGAAGCGAAAATTGTTTGTCAATGTGAATGCGAAAGATGGCAGCTTCAAAGAAAGAGATACATTCGAACGAATGCGCGCGTATTAGTACAGTATATTCGCGATCATCCTGAAATCTTGCGGATTAAGTGCATCCGCGCGGCGCAACAAATCGCGGTTGATCGCGAAAATTCCTTCGCTGCACTCCGCGTATAAAAATACGTGGTACGAAACTGTCGGCCTCGCGAAGGGTATCAAATTCATGAAATGGCTTTTTTCATCCGGATGCAGTTGGAAATCGAGTCCGCGGCGTTATCAATCTCTCAGGCAGCCCTCGATATTACACTCCCGCTTCCGCGAGCTTTGAGCATATAAACGTTTTAAAGTGGAAGCCCTAGCGCGTGGAGAACGTCAAGCTTGATCTTTAAACTTAGCGTCAATCATTGTATTGAACTCGCGCGCAAGCCAGTTTTGGCGAAAAATCGCGCGTCAGTTTTTTAAAGTCAAATCTTTGTCGTCACAAAAATTTTATTGAATTGAAAATTGAAACCCCCAATTTGTGTGTGTGTTACTCAACTTCTTTCTACGTTTAGATATCTTCGCGAGTGAGCTTGAAATGAAGAAGTTAAAGTAAGATTTATCTAAAATTAATTGATTACACAGAATACCGTTATCTATTTACTTTCCCGAAGCTTCCAGTTCGCGAAGAGATTTTACACACCTCGCTAAGACGTTCTCCTCCCTATTTGCCCATTACGTAGAGATGGTACTTGTAGGGGTACGTTCTAAAAGGCGACTTCCTCGAAGTGCGAGGCAAGCAAAATCCTTTCGTGGACTTTTTACTGCCGTGACAGTCGTGAGGCACGCACATTCGTGGAAACGCGAAGGTGGTCGACGCGAGCGTCGGTTCATCGTTTACACCCTTATTATGGGCCTCGTCTGCAGGAATTGCGCTTCGTTCGCGCCAACGATTTCTGGGTAAACTCCCTGGGAGGTAAACGGGACGCAAATATCACCGGCGTTTGAACGCCGCGATTTATCGAGCACTCGAGCCGGCTTCTTACGTACGCATCCGTCGTGCCTCCGTCATCCGCGCGTGTGTATGCGCATTTATGTAATGCGATTACCGAAACGAGTCGCGCGCCTTCCTTTTCATGTGTCAACGTGCTTGCTAAATACGCCGAAGCCGGCCGTGTTTAAATAAAAACAGTGGCTGACTGTATTAAATCCGCAACGTGATTGGTTAGGAACGGAGTTAGGAACTGGAAAGACGAGTAAATTTATTCAATCTTTTTACTGTACGTCTTTATTTATTGAAAGACAAATCTGAATTTCTCTCTCCTAAATTTGCCACCAGCTACTAGGCCAGTCATATTAGACATTGAACCTTCCAATTGATCTTCCCAGGTTGCAACCACCATGAATCGCTTTGATTTGAGGTGCTGTAAGTAAGATTTATTTTGCTTCGCATGCGCAATGCGCATTAAAAAGTTATTAACAATATTATCAACAAAAAACGCGACTTTTTTTATTTTTTCTCAAATATCTCGAAAACTAAGCAAGATAGGGTAACTAACTATACGTACCTTTTTTGTAGAGCGTAAAATTATCTACAATAATAATCTGAACAACATTTATCGTCAAGTCAGTCGTTTAGCTTGCACGCGCCGTCAAAGTCCGAGACTCGGATCCCGAAAACCCTCAATTTCATCATTTTTTTTATGTTGCGTCGGTGATTTTTTTCCGTCATTTAAAATAGAATTAAAAATTCCCAAAAAATTACACATCATCTGAGAACTACAAAGAATACTTCTCAGGGTGTAACCGATTTTTTAGACTCTTTTTCTTTAGTTTGTAGCTATGCAAGCAAAAAATTTTGATTTTTTGGAATAGTCTTAGTTTTTCGCTGTTTTCAGGCCTTAGAATTTATTTGAGACGAATTTTATCGTATGCATCTTGTTGTGGACGAAATTTGCGACAAAAATGGACTCTTGTATTTTTTTCGTACGACGAACGCTGATTTTTTTATTGACGCGCAAAGTTATCCAATATTGCGCACAGGTCGGATAACGCTTTTTTTTACACTAAAATAATTATTTTTCATTAAAATTTACGTGATTTTTCGCATCATTATTGAACCATATTGCAAAGCCGTTTTTTGCATTATTGCAGATAATTTTACGCTCTACAAAAAAGGTACATATAGTTAGTTACCCTATCTTGCTTAGTTTTCGAGATATTTGAGAAAAAATAAAAAAAGTCGCGTTTTTTGTTGATAATATTGTTAATAACTTTTTAATGCTCATTGCGGATGCGAAGCAAAATAAATCTTACTTACAGCACCTCAAATCAAAGCGATTCATGGTGGTTGCAACCTGGGAAGATTAATTGGAAGGTTAACCCCCCAAATTAGTCTAATATGACTGGCCTATACATACACGTGATCGTATAATGTTTAGGAATTACATTTAATGAAAAAATTCGAGTAACTTTGAGGTGATCAATTTTTTATTATTATATTTTAAAAGTTAAATAATTTATAATGAAGAACCGAGAATTCTTCTCTTTCTCTATACCTTTAATATTTTATTTTATATTAAATTATACATTCATATTTATGATTGTTGTGAAATATATTTGTAAGTTATGTACACTGCAATTATAAACTATAATAGTGTATAAATTATTTAAATTTATTTTTAACTTCAGCAAGGAGCATTTAATTACCATTTTAATAAATGGTTTTTAATTTATTCTTGAGACTCTTTTCCTCCCGATAAAAATTTAATTTTTCTTACAATCAATTGTTTGTTTATCATAACAAAACTTGACGAAACAGTTTTTGAAATATTGGACGGAATTGCAACAGAAGTGCGCAGCGTTACATTGCGTGTAACGGCATCATAAGTGGCTTACCACTCGCGTTTCCGGCTTCTATAGCATTTACGAAGCAAATTCAGGGTAATCATTAACAAACATTCTCGCCCTTTGATCAGACTTCCTTATGGTGTGCGTGCGTTCACTGTGTAATTGGAATGGCCGGTGGCATACGCTCGCATATTAACGTTCCCCGCGTTGTAATATTTCATACAATGTTACGACAAATAATTACGTTAATTAAAATTATTATGCTGCGTTAAGTACGTCATGAGAAAGTTGTTGAATGTTCTGCCGCTGTTAAACGAAATAATTTTCTATCCAGTTTGCGTTTGCTTTCCCTTCGACGCATCGATAAAACATCTGAAACTGCCGATCGAATTCGTTAGTAATCTCAAATCGTACATTACGGTATTATCTGCTCAAATACAAGACAAATATATTTGCAAATAACGCATCATTGAAAGAAACGATCTTTGACTTTTCTTAATAAATATTCAATTTTATATACGAAAATCAATTTATGTCCTCCGTACAAAATAAGATCACACGATAGTGGTATACCTGCACCCGTAGCATCTCGTCGCGCAGCGGAAAGCACGCTAAAGCTGGCGACGTGCTCGCGATAAATCGGAAGCGCGGTAAAATAGAAGTTTTTCCAAGCGATTGAGCCCGCTCGGAAATGCACGTGGCGTATTTTTCCGACCGCCGCGCGCCGCTACCATTTTTCCGCAAACGCGGCGGCTCGCGATGAGTTACAACCGCCATAATGCTATGCTAGTCGGCGCCCCAACGCGGTCACGTAGAATCGCGTACGTACGTGGACCGGGTGGTTGTACATGCACACACACAAACACACATCTACAAGAGAGTACACGTGCTCGTACTGATACACATTTGGTGAAGACGCCACTGAAAGATTATACCTGGCAAAGCGTGTGTTAAACGCGCTCGATATGCAATTACGCATTCGCGATGCGTTCGTATCGTTACGAACATCGACGAGCGTCGACGAGAGACGCCGCAATGTCAAAACGCCGCAATGTCCAATCGATGTACCTATCTCGATCTCGAGGATCGACTGAGAGATCCGACTTGACCCTATCCAATTCTGTCTAACGTTTTAGTGCGGAAATAACATATTGAATTTTTTGCAGGACAAATATGAAATTTCTGAAGATATTTTATTTCAATCAGAACTTGTAAATTAAATTTTTGACGGTTTTAAAAATTAAACGTATACCCTCCGTCTGTATATGTTTTTTTATTTATTTATTTTTTTTTTTTTTCAGAGTATGTACGTCTTACATTTGATGTTATTTTTCCCTACTTTAAAATATTTTAAAAAATCTGAAAAAATTTACAAAACGTCTACATTTGCTCCTTGGGTTGGGTACTGGTCTACAAACTGACGAACCAGATACGTCGTGTTAAAGTCAGTCAACTAACGTCTTTTATTAGTCTAAAGTCTGACGTCTCAGGTATGTCGTGTTAAAGTCAGTTAACTAACATTTTTTATTAGTCTAAAGTCTGACGTCTCAGATACGTCGTGTTAACGTCAGTTAAAATTAACATCTTTTATTAGTCTAAAGTCTGACGTCTCAGGTACGTCGTGTTAACGTCAGTTAACTAACATCTTTTATTAGTCTAAAGTCTGACGTCTCAGGTACGTCGTATTAACGTCAGTTAACTAACATCATTTATTGGTCTACAATCTGACGAACCAGGAACGTCGTATTAAAGTGATTTAACTAACGTCTTTTATTGGTCGAAATTCTGACGTCTCAGATACGTCGTACAATGGATAAATAACTAACGTCATTAAATGGGCACTAATCTTTGTTTAAATTGTCGAAGTGTTTTTATGGTTATACAAATGACGTCAATGGTATATACGTTATAATGAGGTCATTCTACGATTAGTTATTATTTCGTCAAAAAAGTCACGACATTTATACGTCTTAAGTTGGTAAAATGACGTCGTACCCAAAAAATGACGAATTATTGACGTCATATTAACGTCACCTTGCTACCTGGGCACTGTATTTGACGATTTTATGATAAACATCGTTTATTTAATATTTTTTGGTAGGCTTGCAAGTTTTACAGTTACGAGCAGATATCATTTTGGCTCGGACGCCGTAGACCCACGTATACCAGACGAAGAGTTAAATATAAGTGGCCACAGAAAATTAAATTTAAAGTTTGATAGAATTAAATATATTTATAGAAAGTCTTGATTCTGTTAATTAATCATTAATCTGTGAAATAAATATGTTGAAAAAATGTTTTATTCTTGTATCGAGGTTGAGACAAAAATTATCGAAATTAAGTTATTAATTTAATCCGCTAATTAAATGTCATAAAATAACAAAAATGTCTTAACGCCAATTAAAATAATTTAACCATTTAAAAATTCAGTGAAGTGTAAAATAAGAAAAGACAATAGCACAGCCATAGACACAAATTTATTAATACATCAGTATTTCTAACTTTACATTCTGTATAATGTCTACGGCGAAGAATAAAATGCCCGTTATATAGCCTGTATTAATATATATTTTGTAAAAGAGCTTTTTTATATAGGTATTTTTCAGTATAAGAGGAGAATCGAACTTTTAACCACACTGTTATCGATATAAATCAACTCGGATTAATCGTTTTATCTCGCAATCTCAAATCTCAACAGATATAAAACCCATTGGAATTCTTTAGGATTAAAATTTTTTCCATAAGTATTAATGGAAATCTTTAGTTTGCCTTATCGCAAAACGCAATTAACGGGGATTACGCCCTGCCCCCGTCGGGTCGTTCGATCCCGGCACGTTGTCGCTCGCGACAAACTGCACTTCGCTACCCTACCGGCCTACCCTATAGATTACGTATGAATAAATGATCGACCGCAACTCGGCGCGGCCGGAATATCCGGCAAACACACATATACACACACACACACACAAACACACACACACGCACACACACACACACACACACACACACACACACACACACACACACAAAATCGTTCGCATTTTAGAGCGTGCAAGCGTTCTCGCGCTCTCACGAGTGGCGTGCGACATCGTCGTCATCGTGTCGACCACGAGACGGTAGTAAACGGTCGACCGCGATCGCGGCGGTAAGAAGGGAGAGAGTTGGGTGCGAAGAGGGTGGTTCTCTCCCAGGGTGGGGCGGGTGCCGACGGTTCTTGAGGAGGGTGTAAGAGAACGGCGGGTACGAGAACGAGCAGCGGCGAGTCCAAGGAAACCGCCAATCAGATTAGATCTTTCCTTCGAAGGGTTAAGCTCTACCCTAGGGCCCTACGTCGCGATAAGGCCTGCAAACGCGCTCGTTCGCGGAGCTTTCGTGTCGAAACCTGACGCCCCCTCGCGTGTCCTCTCCTACGACCGGCAGCGCGGCGTTATAAAAATATTCCGCTGTGTGCTACGCGCGCTGTGTTCGTGGTTTCTTTGATACGCGAGCATTCGTGACACGAATCTTTGCCTCTTAAAGGGCGTTCGCAAATATGCCCGGGAAACCATGTAGTCCTCCCGGCGAGAGAGTTAGTTCCACCCTTATCGCGAATCTCGTAGCCGCCAGTCGATCGCGCCTTACTGATTTCTCGAACTTGACCGCGCTTGGATAATTTGCTGATTCCAGAATTTATAACTGTGCGCACTCTTTTTACAATATTTACTCCATATAAATGACTTTTTCTTTTATTATTTATTTTTACAACTGTTATTTACAGTAAAACTGAATTCTTGCAATATTTCTGTAGTGCTCTGTGGATATTGAGATTTTAGAAATATATTGGTCTTTTTTCGAAAACAATCCAGACAGAGAGTTTGATAGAAATCGCCTAAAAATAATATCCTGCGGCAAGAAACTGGTTTAAGTAAAACAATACTCTTCTAATGTTTATATTTTCAGTTATTTGAAGAAATATAGGACAGAACATTCTATAAAAATATATAAATAAAAAATAGAAAAATTCTAGAAATATGTTAGATAAATATTAAAGTGACACGCAAACAATTGTTTATTATATACATATATTAAAATAGTTAATTTATTAATATACTTTCCAATTTTCAAACTTTTGTAACGCTTTTAAAAGATTTTATAAGATCAAGACAAATTAAGATGTTTTTATTTGTAAACAAAGAAAGCATATTCTATAACACACTATCTTGTACAGTAATATCGTATATTAAATATTGTAATTATCATTATTTAATAATATATCGAAAAGAAATGTAATGGTGTATATTAATTTTTTAAAGCTTTTCTGTATATAAGTATGATAATTTAATATATTATTTCTGAATGATATATTATTTTTTAACTAACAATTATTCTAAAAAAAGAACTTACCAATGATAGCGAAAGGCTTAAATATATTAGAGAAACTGAATTTGCATGAGCTGTCTAGTCGTCGCAAATTTACTGGCGAGACAGTTTGATTCGCAGCAATTGAATAACAAAATCATCGTTGAGCCGCGAAGGCGTATAATGAAAGGAGGGTTGTAATCACCCTCCTCCGTCATTTATGAACGTCGGAGCCTCTCGTAGACGATCCGCTGCCCCGCCCTCGGCATCGCGCGACGATGACGAGTTTACACGCCATCCAGTAAGCACGCGCCAATTTTAATGCCTGCCATCGTCAATTTTGATACGCGAATAAGAAGGGCGGCCAAAAATGAAGGATGACGATTAAATTCGGGAGTTTCTTAATGGAGTTTTGAAATAAAGTGACAAAAAAATGCTCCTTTAGTGTTCTTATAAAAACAAAAATTATGTGTAACTATTTCTTCGCTATGCAAAATATTTGAGAACTAGAAAGTGAAATAGCTGTACGAAGAAAATAGTTTACAATTAACTCTTCAGTTTATTTAACGAATGTTTAAATGAAACAAGCAGCAGTCGCTAAGACACTTCGTAGTTACTCCATTATAACGTTTTTACATTTTTTTCTGGAGCTTGTTTGCATGTTGGGTCGATGACGACATTAAAAGCAGAAACTTGCGGTGGTTGGTACGCCACGTGGCGTGTGAAATCGTCGTCATAGTCCCGTCTTGTTTTCCAAGTCGATTGTCGGTGATCGTGCGAAAAGACAGAATCTGCAGATGTAATAAAGAATACGAAATGCAGTTCTTCGTCAAAAGTAATAAGTTTTATATCTTCCTGCCACAAGCATAATGTGTTTTAACACATTATCATTTAGGTATATTATTTGCAGGCATGCTTTTATCATTAATTTTCACTATTGTAAGGAGCTCGCGACATAAATGAATTAAGATATATTATGCTAAATAATTTTAGAATACTATATATAAAAGTTTTATAAATATTGATGATATTTCGATATTAATATTTTAATATTGAAAAATTACTTTCTTATACATTTTATATAAATTCTTCTGTAAAATAAAATATTTTTAATAAATGCGGTGGTTATAGCAAAATACATATAAAGAGAAAAAAAAGCAGAAAGATATAGGTATATAAAGCAAATTTTATCTAAATTTGATTATTTTTAGCTTATACATTTGAATTAACATTATAATATATTGAGACACATATATAAATCGCATACGATATAGATTCATGCAATATTTTGCAACAAAAACTATGTTATAAAATTATTTTATTTTTTATATTCTTTTTGTTATTATTGTAAGTTATGACTTAAGAATTATTTTCGGTGTACGAATTTACTCGGTACACCCGATAGTACGTGCTGATAACAGTTGCATAAGAAACGAAAGCTTCATCGCGACGAAAATGCAAGCGCAAATACCGCGGCAATGAAACCACATAGAGAAGCGTTTGATTCGATTCTGGGTGATGCATATCGATCGAATTAAAAATCGAGTCGGACTGTTCGCGCCTGACATCGATGCACTCCACCAGATTTCGAGGCGAATCAACATCGGGAATTCCTTGTAATACCGTGAATTTAAATGCAATTGTGTGTTTCTCGTGTATGCAATGATGACTGTTACATACACACGTAAACACTGTTGAATCAACAAACGTATTATTTATAAATCTATCGATAGTTATGGATTCATGAAATAAAACAGTTCATATTTATAAATACTGCACTTGTCACAACTACACGTTTTACGAAAGATGAGAGATTTAATTAATATTTATTAACTATGTGATAGTAATAATAACAATGGTATTAATAATAAAAAATAACATTAAACTTTAAAAACATCTCTTGTTCCTTTTTTAAATATAACTTATTGATTATACTTATTAAGATAAAATGCTTTTAGTTATTATTAAATGTTACGCACAGTAAACGGTAAAATTTATCTTGATACCAAATAACCTACGACCAAGAGATTTCCGTTGTTGATAGGTCATGCGGCATGCCTAAATCATCCCTCCAACGGTACTAGAAAGCGCATCCGTTTCGCGCACGATCTCCTTTCGCCGTGAATTCCGAGACACTCGATGCATCGCGGGCGCGATGCAGATTAGGAAAGTACGCCGGAGGTGCAACGATATATTGGCAATAAACCGACGCCTGGCGCATCGAGCCGGGGATAAATTATTGTCGGACGGAGGAACGGAGTCCGCGCGCTCTGCACGTCTCGGCAATTCTGTCGCTATGTCGCGATGTCGCTGCACAGCGCGTCGCAGTGCAATTATATATAACGCAGACGGAAAAGCGCGCATGCCGATTACGCGATTCAGAAGTATCACCGACGACGACGAGTCGTTCCCGATACGACTCGTTGAATATCCGTCATTTGACCTCGTCCAATCACAATAGATTCAGTATTTCGCGAATGTAGCAACTGGCACAAATTCTTTAATTGATGTAAAATATGTGTCAAGAGGTATATATTAAGTTATCTAAGCCAAATTATCAAAACACAAAAAATTTTATATAAAATTAATTTGCTAATTATTTGCTATTATTTGCTTTTTAAAGTAATTTTTTTTGCTCCAGCTATTAAAAAGTTACGGAGGGCTGGATAGCTTAAGATTAAGCTGCCACGCCATTGTAAAACACAGCATATACATAAGCCAAAACAAAAAATTAATAATATCAAAATTATTTGCTACTTTTTTGCTATTTTTTTGCTTGCAAAAGTAATTTTTTTGCTCCAGCTTTTAAGAAGACACCAAGATCAAAATGCAGCGCTTAAAGCGCATTAAAGAAATTAATTTCTCGCATTATTATAGCATCAGAATGTTCCCTGAATTATTTGCTCTCAAGATATCCAAGTCTCGAATTTTTTGCTCGCGAAATAATTTTTAAAAAAATTTATATTTTACTCATTATATTATAAGTCTTCTCTTTCTAAAAAAGGCATGTCATCGATACTTGAATCTATCAAAGTATTGTTGTCAATACTTCGCGATGCCGATTGGTTCTCTCACTGCGCTTACTTCATGAGCATCTGTCATGTCGTATATTTTGACAGTTTTATGTATCAAAGAGTTAATATTGTAATGTAATAGTAATGTAATAGATAAATAGCGCGCGCGTAGCGCATGTCTGTGATGTCTGGTATATTAAATGTCACGTTTTTTAATTTTTTCTATATACATATATATCCCTATTATAGTTGCAAGAATAATTTTTTGCTTTGACTTCTGTACATGCTGTTTTTTACAATGGCGTGGCAGCTTATTCTTAAGCTTAATTCTATCCAGCCTTTTGTAATTTTTTAATAGTGTGAGCAAAAAATTATGTTTGCAAGCAAAAAATAGCAAAAAAGTAGCAAATAATTTTGGTATTATTAATTTATTGCTTTGACTTATGTATATGTTTTTTTTTTACAATGGCTGGATAGCTTAATCTTAAGCTACTCAGCCCTTTGTAACTTTTTAATAGCTGGAACAAAAAAATTACTTTTAAAAGCAAAAAATAGCAAACAATTAGCAAATTAATTCCTATAAAATTTTTTATGTTCTGATATAATTTGGCTTAGTTAGATAGCTTAATATACCTTGTGTCAAGAGAGATGGGATTTGTCGCTGTTAATTTACGATTTTTTAAATGACTTTTAGTCTATTAAAGACGACAAATGTTTAAGTTGCTAAAAGAGCAAACTTAATAAAGTACATTCTACTAATTTACTTTATTGTAATTAACCTCCATTACAATTACGATAACATCATCGAAATTATGATCTTTAACGAATTTTGGGGCATTCTATTTTGGTTTCGAATAATTATTTTATTCCGCACTACATTTCACGTCATTTGTCCATTACGCGAACTCAGTAAAACTCTTGACTTAAATACACGTGCTGCTCCAAATAAAAAGAAGGATATGAGATATCCTATCGTCTCTGAATCGCGAGCGTCACGTGAATGTAATATTAATATTTTTACGATCGCGCGATCCAAAATTATATCGCGTTAATAAATCTCGCGATGAATCGCGAGATTGATAACAAAGAACCAGAGACACGTATATATATATATATATATATATATATATATATATATATATATATATATATATATATACGTGTCATAACACACTCAATGGCTATCAATAAAAAGAGGCTCCTCCGTCTACTTTCTATACAAATGTCGATGGCGCGTCTTGCAGCCGTTTGTAAAACACACCGGCGACGTTATTGATTTTCTGGCGGCGGCGGGGCTGCTTTCTTCTCCGATTCTTGCTCCTTCTGGTCTTTGCGCTCACGTGCGATTCATTTCCCTCGACGGGGCACGGCGAAATTATAAACGAAACGACGGAATCTCGTGACCTCACTTTCGTGCGGGGCATCGATCGGGTCGAGTACGACGGCGACGACGACGGCCCGCTCGTTCCCGCTCGTTTCCGTTTGCGAAAATGTGGATTAGACGAACGTCTTGGTGAGAACTGCATTGCGTCTGAGCGAGGCTAATCGAGACCTGACACGAATTATTCCATTGTATAAAAACTATAAAATAACAGATCTTACATACACTTTGGAACGATAAACAATTATATATTGTTCATGTAGCTTATCTTATTTTTCATACTATTTATTTAACTAGAACTTGAAGAATATTAGTTGAATAATTTTATCGTGTATAGATATTTATTCTATATTTTAAGAATTAATTAATAAAAATTCTTCTTAGGAACTATATATGTATGCATATGTATATAATTGATCAATGTATAATTAATTTCATTGCACACAAGGATAATATTGCTCTAATACAGATTAAAAATTAATAAGTCACCATAATTTCTATAGTGGTTTTGCAAGGCTTTCTTAAGTATATCGCAAAGAAACATTTAAGCGAGCTTCATACACTTTTATAATTGATTGGTTAACGATTTTTCATCAATTGTATCCTTTACCTTGACGTCTGTCTATAGATGTCTTAACATGTAAATTATGTATCACACTATATTTTTCAAAGGAGCCCTCTTTGGCACGATCGATCAACTGCCTGCAAAAGACGATAATTATAAACGTGCCAGCGAAAAGACCGAGTTCTCGCAGACGATCGTTATGACACTCAATGGAATAATTATTTTCATAAAATAGAATGAAACTTAGTCAAAAATCTCTTTTGAGAAAAAAAGAAAATTATTTTTAGTTTGTTAATAAATTAAATTATACACTGTTAAAGGTTAGAGGATGAAATTTAAACCAATACCATGAGTTAGATTTATTTTGTTATTTTTAACTATCATGTGCGTCAAAATTTATTAGTTTGAAACAAAATAGGATTATTTTAACTCCATTGGTTTAGTCAAATTAACATTGTTTTAGTTAAATTAACTACATATTGAGGAGGAGCAGTGGCGACCTATGGAATAGTTAAAAATTACTCAAAATTGAGTTTAATTTAACCCTATGAATTTAACAGTGTAATTTCCATCAATTTAAATTGTAAAATATAATTGTAGTATAAAATGGAGTTTTCGATGATAGTATCTACTATTTTCTATACTATTTGCTATACTGCGAACTTTTATATTGCAAACGCTACTGTTACATTTGATGTATCGACAAATAAAATCACTACGTATTGATAAAAAAAATTGAAAGGGAAATATTTCGAGAAAACAAGAAATAAATTAACAAAAAGAATTTTGCGAATAGTGAATATATCGAAAAAAAATGTAATAAAAGAATAAGTATTATTTCAATTTCGAATCGAAGCAGGAAGCATACATAGTGTAAGTTGATTTTCTTCGAAGTAACGCAAAATGAAAATCAAAACATGAAACGGAAAATCGTTATCGCTTGAAATCGAGCTATCACTGGAAGTAACATTTATTATCCGCTGTATCAGTTGCTCGGTCTATTGCAAACGAAGGAACGGACCGAACGAGAGGAAGAAAACGAGTATGGTATTCTCAACGTTCTTGAGATCTTCTCTCCGAGGAAAATCGAACGAGTGTCCGCAAGCCGCCAGTAAACAAAGTGAGGAAAAGTGACTGTCCATTTCTTTTTGCGAGCGTGTTTCCAGTTTCGTTGGACACACGGTGCTGCAACGTACGAGGAAGAAAGGAAGAAGTTTGCGAAATCGTCTCGTTGTTTCCTCAGGTGCATCTTGGCGACGTCGTTGTTGAAAACTACGAGGCTTAGTTTATTACTTCATCTTCTCCAGATCGCAACAAAGAAATACGAACGACTTGGGTCTCTTACAAGCTGGCAATACCGGCGAAGCGGAACACGAAGAAAAATATAACGATATGGCGATGTAAATGTTGTCTTTTGGGAGATAATACGCGTGTTTGGTTACACGGAATTTTTGCTTTCCTGGAGAGGATACGATAACATTGACTAGAATTTCAAAGTTTTAATGTTTGAATGTCAATTTTCTGAACAAATTTTATCGAGACTAAATTATTAAATTATTAACAAATAATGTTGCTTTTAAAAATGTATCTTTAAACAATAATAATAAAAAATTAATTTTAAACAAAAAAAATCAAGTTTGGAAGATTTTACTAAAATACATTGGAATTGTGCATAAAATCCATATATTAATTTAAGTTTATTACATTTATTACATTTTAATAATCTTCTGATTAATAATAAAATCAGTATAGGTACATATAATATAATATAATATAAGAATATGAAATCAAGAATGTAAACTTTTAATTGAAAATATGTAACAAATAACTTGTCCTCAAAATTGTTAGCAGATGATTTGTATTTTTCGTTATTTGCATTATTTTACTTGATGTTTTATTGCATTGTATGAAAAATAAGCAATATATTTTTTTATCTAAATTTAAAAATACAGTGGATACAAATGTAAATACATAGATTGACAAATATGATATTTGAATGAAAGCTCCGAAAGTTCATTTACTCAATTTTCAACGTAAGCAATTAACAGTGTAAATTATTTTGCAAAATATTCATGTGTGCCTTATACAACTGATTATTGATTAATCTCGAATTACCATTGCACCTTTGGTTTTACGCCATGAAATTGGAGATGCCTGAGATAATAAAATGAAACATGTTTAAATTACATTATTCGAATTATATTATTAAATTAGACAACTTAATCCTATGTAATATTATTAGTTGGTAATGCATCTTATTTTATATTAATTATAAATTAATTCTTTTAAAGATTTTTATTTTTTAATTGATTTTACATTTCTTAATTTCTCCTATTTCTATAGTGAAAAATATAATTTTATATTAAATTTTTAATGACATACCGCGTAGTAAATTATGTAAATTATGAGAGCTGTTCGCAAGACGCGGACTGATTCGTATCGACAAATCCTTTGAAGTCACGATCAATGGAATACATCGGAAATGCGCCGATATACCGCACCGGATGTAGCGTACCGCTGAATGCATCAAAGCGGATCCACGGTGAATTTCGCACTCGGGAAAATCGTTCTGACAAGTGACGGACGAATTTGTGAAGTCAAAACAAGAGAGCGAGGTGCAGGAAATCAAACAGATAAATCGTAGCAGATCGGCTTCGGGCGAATCGTATGCGAAATGAAGCTAGTAATGGCTGTCAACTGCAAAATCTTGTTTTCGCGAACGTGGTTGAAGAGGATAAGAACAGCCGGGTTGAGAAACCGCTTGCTCGCTCTGATTTAAGACGGAAGTTCCGTCCTTTACCGTCACGTCATTGTTATCCTTGGAGTTTGTAGCTGGAGTGCGTCAGAAGTGTACGAAGTGGCTGAAGGCTGAAGTAAACGGATTGCAGAACTGTGATTAGAGCATTTATAACAAACTTAATACTAATAATATTTTATAATAATAATGGTTCTAATTAATGACAGCTTAAACGTAAGCTTATATACTTTCGCTGGAAAATATCTCCGGCATGTTTTGAACTTACTTGAGCTTTAAATAACTTTACCTGATGAAATTATAGAACTACTATTATAGAATCAACATAATAATTCTTATAAGATTTTCTACAAATAAAATTCTAAAAACAAAATTTTGTTATTTTTGAAGTGGAAGAAAAGCTCAAGTTTCTTTTTTATATTTTTTCACTCTACGTATTTAAATAAAACTTTTACAAGTTACATACTTCACAGAGAAAAAAATGCTGTATCAACAGCATTTGATCTAATTGGAAATAATCTTGTTAATTCAATAACAGTTTTAGTGAAACAGTACTTATTTTATTAAAAGAAATTCTTATTTTATTAAAACAAAACATGACGTGTTGAAATAACAAGATTATTTCCAATTATATACTAATGCTGTTGATATAACATCATTTTTTTCTCTGTGTTGTTACAACAAACCAGTTTTTTTTTATTACAATTCAAATTGGGGATCATGAACCAATGAGACCGACAAATCAAGTTTCCCTCTTATCCGTCTTATACATCGCAGAGAACAGCGGTATTCGAGCGCTACCGCGTCTCTTTGAGCTCGCGAAGCATCTCGACGATTTAATCGTTGCTTCAACGTTACTGTCTTTCCGTACATCCGCGATCCCGCTGATGCACCGCTGACGCACTTTGCTGAGTTTAACTCCGAACCGAGTAATGACGACATAGAAACTTTCGACTTAACTCGGTCTGGGCGCTATTCGGTTGCCGTCGTTTGTCGCGGCACATCCGCGAAAACAGGATTTTCGCGCTAAGCGCAATTACGCACCTTAACTTGCGTGAGTGCGGCGGCGGTTTCCTCGGTACAAAACCACTTCTACTCGCTATCTAAATAAATACTTTAATCGAAAGTTCTCCCTAGCTACGCTTAAATTTTTTTATTGTAGTATATGTAATAAAATATCGAAATTGTTTTCAATTGTATGCGCTTGCAAAATCAAAATTACACAAATATGTTAAAATGGGAAATTATTTTGTTCCTACAAACTACATTTTTTAAATTTTAGCTATTAGGAAAAAGATTGTTGCAAAATATCGACATATAAAAGTTAACAAAGAAAGACACGGCAAAACATTTTTCGCTCGATTAAAAATCGTAGCGCTAACTCTTCCTACTTTATTTAAGCTCTGTCGATGTACCTGTTTATATGTTATGTACCTGTCGATGTATTTACTTATACGGATTTGGATAATGTTTTCGTATAGCATAATGTATAGAAGTAAACGTGACGCAGTGATAATTGCGTCTAGTGGACATTTATGTAGGTACACTTCGAGTGACGAATAAGGAGACCACAATTCCGTCCGCGTTAATTTCAAATTCCATTTCTTCGTAAGTTGCATTTCACGCTCGCAAAACCTACTTCTCCGTTAAACAGATAATTCCTAATTGAACATATGATTTTCCAAAGTACACTCTGGCACTCTGAATCTTTAATCTCAAGAAATCGGGTATTTGAGAAAAGTTAATATAAAATCACATTGTCTTAGAGTAAATTTATTGTTTCGGGTTTCAATGATATTCTACTTCAAATATTTACATTACGGTGCTCTGAGTTTCAACGACATATTTCGCTATTTATCTCTAAAGTTTCTGGGGAAAAAATCTCAATTTTCCACTGCTAATGAGCAAACTTTTGTTTTTAGTAAAGTGAATTATATAGATAAAAGACGTAAATTGTTTTAGAGAAGTAGTGCATTATTTAATTTACTTTTTGCATTTACCACTCATTATAATTAAAATGTTTGATAATCTTTTTAATGAAGTATATCATATATAAATGAAACACTTTTAAAAATTGAGAAAACATTATAGAATAATTATTATATAACGTTAGGCGTTATTTGCTTAATCATAAATTGATAAAGTTATTTAGATTTTATATGGCTAGTGGCTATTTAACTATATTAATAAATTATTAATATAAATAACATTTAGAATAATAGTACATTGATAATACGGTTGAGAGAAATTAATTATAAAAATTAACAGTTTAATAGCGCAGTAAGTTAAATTCTTTTATATTATAGTGATAATTACTCATTATTTAGTGGAATGTCAGTACGGATGGAAATCTATCTATGCAAATAAAAAACGCGATTGAGATACAAGATATAAGACAATCGACTAACAAATTGTCATTATATCGCTCACTAATTAGCAAGAGCTTATAAAATGTGATTATTCTCAAATACTAAACTCGCTGTATTCCGAGTATATTCAGATTCTATAATTTTAAAACTACTTTAATTAACGAGTGTTTCTGTATCAAGGAAGAAGATTTTTTTCTTCTTACTTTACTTGTTATAAGATATAAGATAAATACGTTTATTGACTCTCCTCAGGGTTGCAAGGCGTTTTGTAGGGACGTTCCCAACCCTTTATTCAATTCTCATCCAGTACTACCCTTCTCCTCTCACTTAACCCTTTGGACCAACGGCTTAACGTCTTTTTCCGAAAGACGGAGCCCAGTTTGCTCCGCACAAGAGCCTATCTTGCACGGAGGGCGCAGCTTTCGGAAAAAACTTTCCATGTTTACATGACTCTAGTGGACTCGAACCTGGTTTTTCCACGAGTCTGGCGCTCTACCACTAGACCACACTGCCGCCCTTTACTTGTTATTTTTTCTATTTGTTTCTGACAGGTTTAATAGTTAATATTCTAAGCTTTAAACACTAATAATTACTTTATTATGCCTTTATGCGTTTATTATTCTATATTATATGAGTCATAAACGTGACAATCTATAGTTTTTAATCTTTTTTATCTCGTCGCCATCCATTTCATAAATGATTAAATGCACGAGCGAGTTTAATACATTTAAAATCGAAAAAATATATATATATAAACATAATTTAAAAAATTTTTCTGCAAATAATTCTGTTTCTTACTGGCAAAATACGATTAAATATCAACAAAGACCACCAATATCAAGTATTGCAGTTGAACAAACGATGCCCGTTCGACACGCGTCAATATTTATTCGGCATTGTTTACTTATTGTTCCACTTTCAAGCCACAAAAGTGCAATATTGTATCGCTTCTACTTTTAAATTTGCCAACAATTGTATATTTTATCGTGAAACCGTAGTAAAGAACATAAAGTGTACGTAAAAATACCAACGGAAATTGTACAATTTTTACCAAAATAGAATAATAACTATCAAAATTAATAAAACTTAACTTTTATAACATTTTATATTTTATACATGTTAAGTGATGTAAGAGGAAAGCGTTTTCTTCATCTTTTTTTATTATGTTTAAAAGAATTACCTCTAACCTCGCAGATGACGTAACGATCTTGTCGTCGTGAAGAATGCAAAGCAAGAATTTTAAGACGCAAGACTCTTTTTTTTCTCCTCTTCTCTCTTTTTCCGGTTACATTGTTTATTTCAGACTCCGGAAGGCGCTTCGTTAACACAATGCAACTGCGTTTTGCTCGGGCGCGTGGATCTAAGAGGAAAATAATGGAATCGCAGAAATGACGAACGGAAACCGTTGCTTTCCTTCGCCTTTGTTTTTGACGCTAATTAGCGGGCGGAAGTCGGTATCCCAGAACCTAACCGATCTATATTTTATCATGCGCGCCGGCGGCAACCGTTTAAATCCGCCTTTGCTACGCGACTGGTTGCAATAATTGCGACGCTTGGGGGTTTCGACTTGGTAAAGGGCATCGGTAAAGAGAATCCGTGAAAGGTATTCATAATTTCTGATCAGGTAATCGACAGGCGCGCATCTTCGAAAGGGACATATGCATATGTCAAGTGCAGCCTCGATTGAAATACATACAATAATTAAACCTTTAGCACCATTTTGTACGCGGTCTGTAAGAACTTTTGCCTGTGTATATCATAATGTTTATATTAAATATAGTAAGTTAGTTAAAATATTAGATCTGCGGTAAATGTTTAAAGAATATTTACTAATTAAATAAAAAATCATCTGTTTTTACGTTTTACGAAAACCAACAATGATTTGAAAAAACCAAACTAAAAATTTACTTTTAACTTTTGTAACTTTCTGCTGTGCAATAAGCAAAAATGGATGACATTCCATGTTAAATATTACTTTGAAAATAATCCTTTCACAGATGTTCTCTGCCGCACATACACATACATCTCTCAAGATTTATTTATAACACCCCGCGCAAATTTGCATGGCATCACCGAAACGCGACGTCAACGAGAGTCTGCGCTGTTAGTTTTATAATCAAACCGCGCATCCTATTACGTTTTACACCGGCAGCTGCCGCGCGGAGTGCGTAATGGTGCTTAGCCGGAAATCCTGTTTTCGCGGATCCGAGTCGGCGAAGATGGCGTCGAAAGTCGGGCTGCCGGGCTGGCTGACTTAAGTCGAAAGTTCGCCGCCGGTGGCCCCGTCACTGTTTTCCTTGGTAGGAGTTTAACTCGGCGGAGTGCATCAGGAGTGCGTCGGTGCATAAGGAACGAGAGGAACCCGGCGCCGGCGGGCGGTGGCGGCATTAACGCTGCATCCTTGCGCGCTAATCCGGCTGTTATCCCCCGGACTTAGACAGGGGACGACCGACCCTCGAACCATCTCTGCGCTCGTCGCATCCCGAATTATACGTTCCCGTCCTCCTGCCATTTTGTCCAAACTCAACTCTTAATGAATGCTCGCTCTGATTAGTACGTCCCCGTGATCTTGCAGGCAAAAATCTTCACAGCCGGTGTATTTAAAGAGGGTAAATTGCGGGAGGTGATTTGTGAGTCATCTTTGACGGTACTTTTAATAAAGATAGTTTTAAAGAAGAGACTGTGAAACTGTTATATTTAAGAAAAATTTATCTTTTTCCCTGAGAGGGGACTATGCGTGTCGAACAAATATATTATTTTAATAAACTTGCGAAAATATTTCCAAATAGAGTTATCCCGTTGATCACTCTATTACGGTTAAAAGTCTGTAGATATGGATCTACTTATGTGGAACATTATCACTGATTACGCGGATGATTGTTTACACCTCACAAATATCGCGCAACATCGAGAAGACTCTCATATACGATCTTCCGTTTCTTCGAGACTATAGAAATGCGCAAATAAATATCTTCGCTCAGAAGAGATCGGCGACGCGGAGAGATCGGGTGGAGAAGTTTCATAACTTAATGCTCCTTTCTCTCTTGCGAGGATCATCTACCCTCGCGACGGGAGGTGAGGAGACGGGAGAAGAGCTGGCTGCTGTTTCCGCACGTTACGTGTCTTGACCATAGAAACGGTACAATGGCCCCCGCGCCAAACAACCGGTCGTAACTCGCGAGTAGATAAAAGATAACATCCTCCTCTTTCTCTTTCTTCCCGAGACTTCCTTTCTTCCGTAACTACTTCCTTACCTCGGCTCTCCTCCCGCCTCTCTATTCCCCGAAACGTGCTTAGAAAAGCGGTCCTCTGGAAACTGACGACGTGTCGTTGATTATTTCACCTAGCACGCATCCCTGTCTCGCCGTCTCTTTGTTTCCTTTGTTCGCTTGTTCCGGCGATGTGATTGTTCGTAAACGAAATTTTTGTTAGACAAATCATCACTAATGAAATATTTTTAAAGTGGCTATCAATTATTTATTTAATTATACGTTATAAAGTTATTGAAAACTGGCGACTATTAATTACATATCACTAAAAAATATTTTATTAGAAAAGTATTCTAAAATTTTTATTCATTTTTAGTATGTATATTGTACTATTTTCCATAAAACATTCAAGATAATTGTACTGCTTATAATCTACAAAGGACTAATTGCGATTGCGAGTATATCGTAATATTAACTTGCTGAGGATTGAAAGATTCAGAGCTTTTTTTCACCATACCTTTTTCCGTATCAAATCTTTATTTTCCGTACAATCTAAGATGAAAGAAAGTCGACGCCTAACAACCAAGGAATACCCTTTTTACTCGAAGTTCGCCTTCGAGGGAGTCAGCGATGTATTAAGAGTATCTAGCGCGATGGCTTCAGGCTACGAGAACGAGACTCTCGCTGAAATTTTAAACTAGCACGACTTTGCGCCTCGTAAACTTTGCAGATCCCGGGAAATTCCGTCCCTTTGTGTCGAAAGAGTTGACGCTAAAACCTTGTACCACCTTATTTCGAATCTGAACTTAATAACAGTTCCTAAATCTCGTTCCAACTGTCGCGTATCCACATTTGCTTAAAAATAACACAATAATTTATCTCTTTTTACTTAATATCGAAATATTAGATGTAATTAATACTTATATTTAAATAAATATTAATATTATTCGTGATTTATCTATTCCCTTCTCTCTCTTAGTATAATATAGATGTAATTGAAAGACAATTAAAAGACACAGTATACTCATAAAAATTTTATATCTTTTTTGCATGCAATTAAGTGCTTTAACAATAAAAAATGGTATTTTATGTTATGTGGATTTGTGACGTTCTAATCGAGAAAGCTTATGCATTGATGTTGAGCTGGGTGAAATAGTGCAGCATCTTCCTTTTTGCACTAACGATATAATTATTCGCTCTCTGAAATTATTTAAAGTTTTGCCAAGTTTTTTCGATAAATCTTACATTTAAAAATTTCAGCGAATTGAATCTTAACTGAAGTACTTGTATAACATGCTTATGTTACCCGTAAATTTTATCAAGGTGACATATTTGCGATCGCGAATGGGCGAATCGTTGCGGTGGTTTATATTGACAGTATATATTATATATATATGTATATATGCCTTTTTAAAGCACGTTGCTCGATAGCCGGGGGCGCACGAAAACTTGTGACGGAGAAAAATTCGAGGGCACTCCGCCGTGCCGGTGGACTTTGTAAGTCAAACTGAATTCGTGCGCTTGCATTCTCCGCTCTTTATGCACCACGCGCGTTCCAAACGTACCGCGAAGAAGGCACTACAGAGAAGAAACACCGACGCGTGCAAAATATTCATAGCTCTAGAAATTGCAACGGCCGCCGCGCGGCCTCCTTCTCCGTTTCCGTGGGATTGTGTAATTGTGGGATTGTGTTCGAACTGATAGCGCGATTTTTCGTATTAGCTAATTCACCCGGAATTCAGCTTCGCGCAAAATATATTTGAAATAAACAAATCGTTTTGTATAAGTATTTTTCATACAGTATTTCCGCACAAATTTCGGAATGTTTAAAAAAAAAGATACAATAAATAAACACGAAAGAACTATTACATATATTTATTCGAATGTAATATATATATAGAAGGTAAAATATTTGATAGTATAACAATGCGAATTTGCAAAAAATAACAGTGGAATATCAATATTTTCGCGAAACAAACCGATCATGCAATAATTTGAATTCTTGTATTGCTTCTAAAATTAATTATTTTTTTATTGCTTTTGTATGGATCGATGACAATGTTTCGACACTGATTTAAAACAGTGCTTTGCTCTTCGTAAACCATCCCGATTCATGAGATGGCTATAGTACACCGCGTAAAAGCGAAGTAACACGTCGCGCATATAGGTCTCTTTACCTAGTTACCGACATTCCCGATAAACTTGCGCTGTCGTTTGCGAGAAACGACCGTGATGAAAACTTGATTGCAGCCCTGTCGCGTACGTGCATCAATGACGTAATTTGTAGTCTCGGCCTAGAAAAGTCGCGCGAAGGAGAAGCGTCGTAACGGCGGGAAATCGCGGGATACGTTTGATACATTGCGCGATCGGCAAAAATTCGTGTCGTAAAAAGTAACGCGCCAATAGAAACAATAGGTACCATAACGGGCCGACTTTTATCGAGGTTGACCTTAAAGTTTGAACTTCGGCACAACGGGACCAAAATTGTCGGGTTTCATCAGCCGCAAAACTTTTAAGCTAGATTAAATTTTACATTATCGCTCCACCTGAGAATTATACAGAGATAAAGGCGTACCGTCAGTGAGATAAGAACTTTATAAACCGGTCTGAGGTTTCTCTCAGAAGTAAAGAGAAGCGGTCGGAATACGGCGGGGAATCGCGAAAAGTCTCGTGCAGAATTTTCTTCTTCGTAGAAATAGAAAACGATGGAGATACATGATAGTGAGATTTTTTCGGTATTTGTTAGCAAGACATAAATTATAAGTTATTTTGATGATGTTTATATTATAATGTATACAAATTACCATACACATTATCTAATATGAATCTAGGAAAAAATCTTTTATTTGGATAATAATGTTTATTTCGTAATACAATTTTATGTTCCACTACACTGCAAATCCAAGTATGTTATTTTTATACGCATAAATAACGTCTAAAATTGACTAAAGCTCTTTTGTTTCTTGTGTGTTAAAGTATATGTACGTAATTTAACATGTTTAACAGCATTATATTAAAAGTTGATATGTTCAATCGTATGTTGATCGACGTGATTTAAAACGGCAAAAAATGTGTAAAAAGAGTTTCAGCTAAAATAACACACTTGGATTTACAGTTTACGTAGCATCTTTTATATTGATGGGTTAAAATTTGATTATAAGACTCATTATTCACTTTCACGAAAAGAAAATAATTATACACACTAGATTATCAAAAAATCAAGAGTCAATAAGAGAGTTGGAAATAAGAGATTAGAAGTTCCTTCTCATACCTTATAAAAGTATTTGTGCAAACAATAATTATAACACTGTATTATAATATTCGATAGTATATAACTCTTATCAGTTCAGTCAAATCAGTTTTCCGATCGTACAATCTGAAATTTCTTATTCTCAGTTGAAATTAATTTAGATTAATTAGAAACTTGCTAATTTGTATAGAAACAAATGGAAGTAGTAATCAAAATTTATTTTGCCAAATAAAAATCAATCTAAAATATTAAATATTAATTATTAATATTTAAGATGTTATTTTGATCATTTATTTCCATTTTTTAAACTGTAATTTTAAAGATACTAACAACGATTGATAAAGTGACACCAATCTTTAATAAAGATTTTAACGAGCATTATCTATTTTAAGAAAAATTGAAAAGTTTTTATTTGAAAATTACCAAATATTTTATTGCAAAGAATTTTTTCGCGTAGTTTATTAAAATACAAAATACTATATATAATTTTTTAATATACCTATATATTTATAATGTAAAAATGTTTTAAATTATTATATAAACAATAATTTGTTAAATTAGATAATTTTTAAATTAATCTCTGAAAAGCATTTTATCTCTTCTAGATTCTTTGCAATATACGATATATGCGGTTAAAATGATTTTACATTTATCTGTAGGTATATATAATTTAAATCTAAAAACAGTAAAATGTTTTATATAGTTATTTATACTTTTTATGATATTTGACAAATAAGCAGTTCCAAATAATTTTAGATATTTTTTTCCTATATAAATAAACGAAGAGATCGGTTACTACGGGTTAACTAACGAATTTTATAATCAAGAGATTTATGTTCGTAAATAGCAAAACTGTTTGTAAATAACGACAGAAGACTCTTATAAAAAAAAGCCCTTTGGTGGGAACGGGAATTTCGCTTGCAAATTCCTCGCGTGCCCCCCGCAATGGCACGCGTTTCGCGCGATAAAGCTCGCCTCGTGGCGAGCGACACACGGTGAGTGCAGCTGCGGCAGATTCGCGAGCATGCCTTTCGCGAGTATTATGCCGACCAGGAGGTTTTCCCGTAGTCGCACGAATTTATGCGACAAACGGGTTTTCTCGCGCCGCGCCGCTCCGCTGGGAACTCGGCTTGCATTATGCACCGCGACGTAAAGCCGTAAGAAAATAACGACGATCAGAATGTAGGGAACACGTTCGCATGTTAATATTCTACAGGCTCATCGTCGATGTGATAATACAATCGCATCAATAACTTATTTAGGAAAATAGTACTGCCATGATAGTCTTTAATGATATGATAATATTTTATTAATAATTTATATATATATACACTTTTAGAATTTATTTATATGTTACCTAATTGTAAGATAGAATATTTTCTATTTCAATATTTATATATTTTTCTATCACTTTTCTCAGGTTTTATTATATTGCCGTTACAAGAAAACATGTTTCTTTTTTTTTTTCAATTGAAAAAGTTTAAACCCGAAAGAGTCAAGAAAACGTTGAGCGTTGAATAGCCTCGTGTGTATGCGTTGCATCCATCGTGCTGCATTTCCGATACGATCAAGAAAGCTCGAGCAGGCGCGATATGAATTCGTATGAATACATCTGTGGTGAAATCGCAAGCGAACGGTATGAATGAATGGGGAATTCCGCTCCATAGAAATTCAACACGCGTGCACGCGCTCGCGTTATATGGACGATCGATCTTGAACGTAGATCGAGAGCAACGAGACGAGCGACATAAAGCGAGTATAAGCATAAGCGGAAAGCAGAAGTGAACGAACCCGTAAACGAAGCCGAGTAAAATAGTGGCATAAAAAAAATACTAGAGACATTTCTACGTATCTGCACACTATATTTATGCGCGTATATTAAATTTACTTGCAGGAATTGTTATTAATAACTTTTGTAAGTATCTATAGAACGTATCTGTAGAAGTAAAACGAAAATAGGAAGATTCAGATTTCTCTCTCTCGTCGCAATTAATGCGAATCAATAGCATCCGAAGACATGTGAGTTTCAATCGGCGTTTAATTCTTTCTTGTAAGGAAATTAAATGACTCTTTTATACTTCAAAAATTGATTTTATGATTACAATTCCAAGAATGTGATAAGATTTAATTAATACAAACGTATTATTGTTAGGATATATTAACATTACTTTTTTTTACTTATAAAGAAATGGATGTATAAATGTTACGCAGCATTAGATTTTCTTGAACGTTGGTTTTAATCTCATTTCCGATATTTTTAAAGATACTTTGAATCTGTAATATCACATAGAAATTGATTATCCGCAGTTTGATTGGACAATTGAAATTCTTAAAATTGTCAATTAGTTCCGCCATCACGTACTGCTTGTACAATAATTTGTCACAGAATAGAATTGGAAAGGTATCTTTTCATAGTATTGCTCAATATTGTTGATTTTACGCTTGTTGAATAATGTGTAATATATTCTCAATATTGTCAGGAATTTGTGATGGAAAATTAAATTTAGAAGTTGGGCGATTGGTATGCGGGATCGTAATAATACGAATGTACACTCTCATCGATATTACGTTATTAATGATAAAAAAATAATTTCAGAAAATGAATGGTGGTATATTGCAAAAATACAGTATAACGTGCAGGTATAATGAAAAAGGGTATTGGTTGATTAATTAAATCAAACAGCGATAATTCAATATGCATTGTAAATACATATATATAATGAAACACACTCTCCGACAATTGGACCGTTATTGGAAAAGCTCATTCAAAAATTAGCGAAAATGTGAAAACGGATTGAATAACGATTTGTACGTTACAATGAGACATGTCTTCATATTTGTTTAATTGAAGAAAAAAAGGTTTTATTTTCCATAAAATTGTTGATGTACAAGTTACAGATTTTATACGCGCAAGAAACAGATTTCCGCGTTATAAATGACAAATACGGTGCGATATTTTGATAACGGGTGACAGCTTGGTTTATATATATTGTCAAATTATCATTTTGGGCAATACGTGTGTATATCAAGTATTACATATATCGTGTATCGAAAATCTGTCGGTCTGATTGAATTGCTATCGCGATGAATCGTATTTTTCGGCACAATCATCAAATTCGTATTTCGATTGCTTTTGAACGATACAAAACCCGATTTTAGTAGTATATATAGCTGTCCAACCAGAATCAGAAAAAATAGGTTTCAGAAATTTTTAAGAGCACTTAAAAAGTCAAAAATTGGTAAACGTTTAAAAGAAATTTGTAGCAGAATGATCTTCTCATCTTTTTATTTCAAACTAAAATCATAAATTAAGAATAAAAAAGCTGATGTTTTAATTTTTGTTAGATTTGATATATTCTTTTTACGATAAATCCTTTTTTTTATTTGGATAAAATGTGAAATTTGTTCTTTTCTTCTTAGGATTAAAGGATTACAAATAACGAAAATATTTCTCTCTCGTTGAGGGAAAAGTATCAATATTCTGTCAGCATCAAAGTACCGTATTTCATGCGAGAGATCGGTTCTGCTAACCAGCCGTCCAACGCAGCGGTGTATTATTTGTCCGCGGCGTGTTTTGTCCGAAATTTCCAATGCGATGCCGCAACCGTACAATAAAAATTGATCGCTCTAATTGCCGTGCGGAAGCATATTTTAACGAGACCTTATTGGCAGTGTTATCAGCTGCATGGCGGTAGCGTTGAGCGAATTAAAGGCGGCATTTTGCGGCCACACACGGCAATCGTGTGCAGCGGACAAACGGCAATCGCGCGATGAATTAATTGCGTGACTTTCATCGCGGCGACGCTTAATGACGAATAAACGCGAACTGAATGCGGCGAGAAATTAATGCCGTTGGCGAAATATATAGTGTACGTAAATCAAATCATAATAAGCGGGTTGGATGATGAATCCTGTGTGTAGATACAATTTATTTAATCAATAGATAATATTTATGTTAACACAAACACAGAGTGAGAATGTGAATTATTTATCCTAAAATGTAGAACGTATATAACGGCTTTATTTAAAACGCTATGAAGATTAATTAGTGCCATTCTTTATGTGTGTAAATTTGATTATTGTGATTACAGCCTTTTTATTATTATTATTGCCTTTAGTAGTTAAATATGTTTTAGGCTGCGTTCGGGGAGCGCGCTGTTAGCGCTATTTGCTTATTCTATCTTTGTTTTACACCTGATGATGAGCGATAAAGATAGAATGATGCAGTAGCGCTAATAGCGCGCTTCCCGAACGCAACCTTAGTAGTCAAAAATTATAGCAATAGATAAAATTGAAAAAATGTCTATTGAGATACCTTTAAGAATAACACGAAGTTAGCCAAAGTACAGTTTTCGACTTTTTGATTATCGCTAGAAACAATCGCTTTTTCACGATTAGCCGATATGTTATATATTACCGGATATTTGCTCATTGCGACCGGAAGTTTGTCCGCTGCCTAGATAAACTGAAACGTAAAAGGCGGTAGCGCATTCGTCTAACTGAAATCGGATACGTTTTTTGGGTTTCCATTTGAAAGCAACTCGACCTTTTCTAGCCCTTTCGCTTTCGTCCTTTGTGCGGGGTCGTTCCTTCCGAATACTTTCTATTTCGTTTATCCGCTCCAGATTTTATTCGTATCCCGAATAAAAATGATATTACATCTTTACTCTGCCTTTACGTGGTTCTTTCTTAAATGAAGTGTCTATTTAATACGTTTATTTAATATTAAAATAAATATCAAAATTTACCATGTGTGTACTCTGAGAAAAATATAACCCATTTTGGAGCCCACGATTTTAGATAATCAAATTATTTGGATATCGTAACCTTAATTAACATTTTGGTTAGTGCTCTTTAAGTAAAAATTATTTTTGCGTAACTGAATATCGACAGAACTAATTGAGAGAATTGACTAGTATAACTTAAAAATCTTTGAAATAGATAGAATAGCTAATTACGATTTTTAGTTACGCGTAATCGTGGGCCCCAAAGGGTTATTTCCGTCTTTATTTTTCTCAGAGTATGATTATATAGGTACTTAAACTACAATGTTAAAATTATAAAAAACATGTATCGCCAAAGACAAAAAATAAAATTAAACCTATCAAAGATAAATAAAAATTGGAATACAGAAAGAATGATAAAAGCATAAAATAGTTACTATATATAAAATGAATGCAATGGACAGGTATTTAAATACGCTCTTATCAGTTACTTAATTGTAATTTGATATTAATCAAATTGGATGGTAGAGCATATATATCTTTTGCTCTAATTATATGCAGAAAATTTGGGGAAATATAAGTTAATTGATGATACTAAAATTACTATGTAAAATATTAATCACTTATTTGACCTAAAATATTGTATATTTAAGATCGAAAATAGATATTCTGAAATAATCTAAGATATCACTACGCATCAGAGTGTCCTAGGTTTTTTCGTACGAACTTTAGTAGTATGTTCTATGTGAACAGAAATAAGAAAAAATTGTTATATAAAACATATGTCCCAAAATGCTTTATTAAAAAGTTATAGTAGAATTACGAAATGTGCAAGAAACAATTTCACTTAAGTTTGCATTTAAAAGTGTCCGCTCATGTCAATTCAAACTATACATCGATGTAATATTGAATTTTCACCAGAAATTTGAACCCGACAAGCGTAATTACAAATAAAGTTAAGTGGTAAAGATTGTGTGATTCGGTATTCTTCTGTTAGAGAATTTTCGTTGATATTCTCTAAGTCTAACATAAGTCTAACAGAAGCCCTTGCATTTCCTGCACACAAACCGCACACAAAAAGAATATCCGTGTATTCTTCTTTAAAACTCTCACAGCATTTTGGAATAATGTTCTACTGCTTATTGCTAGTATTCATACAAGTTTTTATGATCACCTTCATCTCAAATAGTAAGCACGACTAGAAGAAGCGGAAGATAAACATTATCGAACGGCGTGTTATTTATACGACGTATAACTTTTGCAAAACCGTTATTATTTCTTTAATACAACATTCTAACTTTCGCTATAACTTTTTAATAAAGCATTTAGAAACCCACGTTTATATAACATTTTTTTCTTACTTCTGCTCATAGAACATATTGCTGTTTGTATGGAAAAATCTTAGGATACCCTATATAAGTAGAGACCGATCTTATTTGTTATTAACTTACAAAACTATTAATTACGGTTCAACGAAAGATATTCTTGTTTAGCATTAACTATCACCTGTGTACATACGTAATGGTCAGAAGAATGAATACGTGCACGAAAGAGTTAATTTATGCAAATGCTACGTGAACTTTCCGCCTAGCGTGTTAATTAAGATTGAGTGATCGTCGTAGCGTGTTAATTAAAGTGTTTCGCAGAGCGTATACCTGGTTGTTTGCGATGTTCTGTTCGTGGGCAGTAAACGCGACATTAAAGGCGCAGCTTGCGCGGTTACGTTGAAAATTCCCGCTATTTATTTTAGCATTATTCGCGGTATATATATTGCCGCTTTCTTTTATCAAAGGTACTTTCAACATATAAATAAACTTCAGAAATATCGAGTGAAATATATAGCAATTATCTCAGTGTTTTAATTAATTCATTATTTTATCTCTATCTTATTTTAGAGAAGAGAAGGCAATTTTATTTGTCTTTAATTTTAAAATTACTTCACTAAGAAATAAAATATATAAAAATTATAATAAATACAATTTATAGATACATAAAAAATTTTGGCACGCTACTATGCTGCTTATGCAAATATATTATTATTTAATTTCAAAAAATCTTTTTAACAAACCAACATTTATGAAAACAATAATTATTCGGCATATATTTAAATTTGCATACATATATTGACATAATTAATTTTAAGTTTTATATAAATCATTAAGATTCATTAATCTGGCAATAATCTTGGTGCTTAATTAAAGCAACATTATAATTAATATATGTTTTAGTTAAAACATATCAGTATTATATTTTATTAAATTTCATATTTTCTTGATAATATCGCATATAATTCGACATTTAAAATATTCGGTATATATATTGGGTGTCAGTGTGGTCTAGTGGTAAAGTGACAGACTCGTAACCGCGAGGAATCGGGTTTGAGTCCACCTGGTGGATATACAGGTATTTTAATATTCCGATTAAGCTGCACCGCCCGCACGAGAAATTAACGAGAGGGGAGTTTCTCTCTAGCTCGTGCGGAGAAACTGGACTTAAGTGCGCAGTTTTTGTATCTGCTATTATATTCGCTATATTAAAAAGCACGTCTGCACCACAGTCAAAAATGTAATCTGATTGATTTCATAATCGTCATTATTGATAGCCAATTGTAATTGAACTGTAAACGTGCTTTATCCTCTGTTCTACACACAGGTCCAATGTATTCTTCATATACAGCATATGCCATCAGGGTAAACATTACAACATCTGAGGTATATTTATATGAATATATTATTTATAGGAGATTAGAGAAAGATTGATTCGGTAAATTTGTTTGAATCACTTGCAAACAAACTTTGAATCTGTTGGAAACTGTACATTTAATATATTCACGTTATAATTTACGCAATCTAATGAGATATTAATATTAACAGCAATTATCCTGGTCAAGGATAATATCTCATTAAATTTCTTAAATTATAACGAGTGAATATACCGAATATACAGTTTCCAACAGATTCAAAGTTTGTTTTTAAGTGATCAAACCAACATGAATCATGATAGCTTTGAACAGTGTACACTACTACTTCTAAAAATGTCAGAAGCCTCAATAATACTAACTCCTGTTCGGATGTCAAGTAACTTAGGATAGATAAAACAAAATTTTGGTTATTGCCTATCACACGACAGTCATTCTTTTATCCTTGCTGCATACAGTGATAATGATACGAAAAACTATTTTAATAAAATCTGGTTTATTTACTGCATTCTACATCTTTTGCAACATGTACGAATGATTTACAAAAAAGGTTGCCATATAGAGATAATTTCACTTGTGTACAATACATTTTTATATCTTTGCATCATATTCGGCGAATCATTTTCCAGTCAGTCAATATTGTCTAATAAGTAATTAATGTATATTGTTTCGCTTCATTGATGTACAAGTTTTATCGACATTTTGTCAGACTTCTCGTCTATAATATATTAAGCGAAAGAATTTGAGACGCTTTCTCTTGTATGAATATCTTTAATATATTCCTATTAATAGATTTATCTCACATGCCTCAGTGTCAAATTGGTACGACACTCTTCACGGAATGAGGGAGATTCCAGGTACGAACCCTGGCTGAGGTAATATTTTTCGCAATAAATTAAATTATTTAAATAAGATGCTTATAATAAAGATAAAGCATCAAGATTACATCAATTTAGAAGGACCAAAATCCATGATCGAAACATCTTGATGATTAATCTGACCAAAACCAACGGTCATATTGTCATGACGATTATAATGATAGCCAGTATTAGGATCGATAAGTCTTTACTGCTAATTAGATTTAAACATTGATCAAAGCGCATAACACACACACACACACACACACACACATACACATACGTATATTGAGATTAGGTATGATCACATAAATGATAATCTCATATGATACAGATATTATTACGATTCCAGTGTTCATCCCATTAAAAGTTAGAATAATCAACCGTTCGCGTATTATAATATTATTTCGCGATAAGCAGCAGAGGAGCAGCAATTACATTTCGAGATTGTTTTATTTTTATTCGTTGGACGTGCGCCCGTGCTCTTTACCTGACTCACGTAGTCACTTGACGCTATTTGTGCAATGCCACGTGACGAATCCGGATACGCGCCATTGCTCGCTCCGCGTATTTCGGATACGGTTTTTCCGTACGAAACGAATTCCAAGCCGCCGACGAGTGTCGAATCGAATGACGAGCGATCGTCGTAGAGTAGGGGTCTCCAACTCTCTACGGTCCGCGGGCCAAATTCGGCTCTCACGAAGTTTCATCCAGCCTGCCAAGAAATTTCGACGTTATAATATAAAAGATGTTTAAAATAAAGATTTTATTGGGGGTGGCAGAGTGGTCTTGTGGTAAAGCGTAACCACGAGGAACCGGGCTCAAGTCCACCTGATCGCAGAAAAGTATTGCAAACTGCACGGCACCTCCGCCCTCCCGTACGAGAAACAATGAGGTGACTATCGTGCGGAGAAACTGGGGCTCTGTCTTTCGGAAGAGACGTTAAGCTGTTGAGCTACACATAGAAACTGCAGCAACTGCTATGAGTATTATATTTCCCAATTTATGACGTTATGATGGAGCAGGAATATCTCCATCTACTAATTAGCCATGTACTTCTCTTCTCCTCTACCCTCCATACCCTCCATCATATACCTACTCACCATACAACGACACTTGTTCCCCACACAACGAAACTTGTCATCTCTATTTTAACTATGCTGATGTGGTGTATGTTCCAGCCAACTTTTATTGAATTGCATTCAATACATTCAAAATTCTTATCTTTTATTGTATATATAAGTTTGACCACGTACATATCTTCTTTGCATTTAAGCTCCGGTTGGCTTAAAATTCATCCACGTTTTGCGCTTCACCTGTGTTGCTTGGTATTCCGTCTTTTATGTTCCACTCTTCCTTATCTTCGACGCCCTTTTACACTCGTACGCCGTTCCATTCTCCATTTTTCTAATACCTCAGAAACCCGTTATCTTGACATGTTGTTTTTACTTCACTAAGTTTCGCGCTGCCTTTTCCTATTGTATAGTCAAATACTTCAATAAAGTATCTACTTCTATAAGATCCTCCTCCTCTCTATCTTCTTTTCGCACCGCAGCTTCTAGTATCATCGCGTCTCACCTGCGTTTTCTCTAAATTAGCATCAAAACACACATTCTTTTGAGTGATAATTCTGCGCGTGCGTCTTCATTATTATATACTTTATTTATGTGTCTTGCGTGTGTGAGTGTGTGCGTGAGTGTTTGTCTGTGATGCGTGCACATTTATGCATGTCTCCATTATCTGTCACATCATAGTGTCATTTTGGTAGACTTTATAGCAACAGTATGTTGGTGCCTCACCATTTACGTGTATTTTTACTTTATATATTCAGGCTATGCTTAATCTCTTCGTTTCTTGTTGTGCGTTGCAATAAAAGTATTATTATTATTATTATTATTATTATTTTGTTTTATATGCCATGAGTTTCAAAAATAAAAATATTTATCCGGCCCCCCAGTCATTACAAAAATTTTATATGGCTCTCTTGACAAAAAGATTGGGAACTTCTACCGTAGAGTGTTAATTAGCGCGAATATATTTTCCAACGTCTGTAACTATTTCCGTGCTTCTCTTCGAATCGACAGAACGACGCGGATAGTAAAGATTGCCGCTAGCGTGTCTTAAACTTTCGCATTGCACTTATGTCTCGTTTGTACACTGTACGTCGCGCAATTTTTGAACGATGCCGGATGCGAAAACATGAGGAGTGCCGGGAACGCCGAAATGGTTAGATCGCGTTAATTAACGGACACGATTGTAATCGATTGTAATCGATTAGACTTGCGGCCTGCTGATTGATCCGCATTTGAACGGACGTTCGACGAAACAGCCGATGGCAGCTAATCAGTTGATGAGTGAGTCCGGTTATCAAATAAGGGAGACCGGGGCTCGTTGGCACAAGAGGCAAGTTGGCAATGCGATCCGTTTATGTATTTATAGCGAAAGAAATAATGGAAAAGTTATCACAAAATATCTCTTTTATGATATAGGTACTTTTCCCAAAGTTTTATTTAAATCAAACAAATATTACTTATAATCGAAAAAGAGAAAACTGTAATTCAAGAGATGGCATTTAAGTAAATTTTCGAGCGTTTCAAAATATCGTATTAATGCTCTTCAGCTTGAGAAGTAAATCAAAGTGACGTATTATTAGTTAAAAGAAAAATGTCTGTTACTATATGACATGTCATTTTGAGGAACAACAGTAATTTATTGTAAGAAAATGACTTAAATCAAACGTATATAGGGATGGGGTATGTTGGCTCATATCAAGGCATGCTTAGCTTAACTTGTTGTTGCCGCGCGCGTGAGACCTGTGTGAGCATGTGATTTGACAGAACTTACCCTACTATCAGGGCAAGTTGGCTATAATGCAGCATGTTCGTATTTCACTTATTACAAAGAAACTATACAATATACAGGAGCGTTCTTGGCATGACAATGTAGAGAAAGGTTCTCTCTATCATATTAGTACTGTTTAATCATGAAAATTAGTTGTTTAAAAACTCAAATGCCGAAATTGTGAAAACGGTGCCAACGAGCCCCGTCTCCCCTAATAACGCGAATTAAATATTAACAGTAACAGAAGCGAAAGCATTTGTTTTAATCCTGTGGCTATTACGCATCATTATAGTTGGCTTCTCTCTAAACGATCTTTTGGGACAAAACGCTACTGTAGTTCCTTTCTGTACTTCGATATCTCGTCGTTATCAAGCAGGAATGTCCTTATCTACATTTACATATTTCGTTGAGAGAATATTTACGTTTTTCAGTCGCGTTCCGTGGTCGAGCTGTGTCAGAGTCCACTTCGGCCAAAGAGTTAAAGTAAAAACGCGAAGCAGGGGACACGTGTCTCCCTTTTCGTACGAATAACGCTTTTATCGCGAGGAATTGGCTTTGTGTTTTGGAATAACTGTAAATGTTATTTTTGTTTAACTCTCAAATATGTGAATCTCTGTGAATGTTGAATCTTTAGCCGCTTATTTTGTAATTTTTACCAATTACATCTTTTTCCTCTAGAGAAATGAATAACTTGACATTCTATGCATACGATTAATGCTAAAAAATACAAAAAGCTATAGCAACAAATATAGTATAGAGGGGAAAATAATTATTTATATTTTTTCTTCTTTTAATTTAATAATAGGAGTCCCTAAGATTCCTCATTCATTAACGTGGATAATTTGTGTAGTTCAATTCAGAGTTAAAAATAGAAGAACATTGATAAGCGTACTGGCGGAAGGTGCAATGGCTGCATGAATTAGATTATTAGACAAAAGATGAAAACAGACGAGCGCGTTGCTTGAGGAATAACACAAATCACATGTTCAAGATTACGATTTACGATACATAATTTTGTTGTGCATCTGTTACACAACACTTTCTTTAATCTTTCAATTAAAGAGAAAGAGAAGAAATATTTTGATATTCTTATTCATTTTCGACGCATTTGTCTGCACGAATAAAAGGGAAAGCATGCGCTTTCCGTTCGACTCATTCAATTCATTGTACTTGCGTGATTAATTGCTCATTTAGTTTGTTCGCGCATATCCTCAACGCATATCGTAATTCAACGTAGTGTATCCGTTACGTAGCACTGATTGTCGGCCAAAATTCGTTACGTAGCAAATTAATTCATTGTAATTAATTGGCTCAGGCAACGGTAATTAGACGCGTTTTTTTTTTCAATTTAGACCAATTGTATTCATGCAATCTTTTTTTTTGTGAAATTAAAATAATGTGATATCGATACGTTGCAAGTAGGTATATCGATTAAAAAAAATATTTTGAGAAACAAACTTAAGTAAATTTTTATTAAATATTAGGAAGAATACACCTACTCGTGAGAAAAATTGGAGTGCTTTGTTTTTACTTTTCGCAGTATTTAAATTTAATACATTTTTTCTATTGCTGTAATATAATTTAGAAACTGCACGAGAAACTTGTGTCGATGGTAACGTTTATCTCTTGCGGTGGATTTTCAACATCGTAGTCATTAATTTTGATTCCAAGAGTTCTTAATTATAAAATAACTTTATAATTGGATAAGTCTTTAGTGAAAAATTTCATGCGGATGACAATTTATCGATTTATACTTTTTATCGGCATATTAAAAGGCATTTATATACGGACGAATAATTACGTAAGAATGATCATTTACCGTATTCCCCATTTGATCGTTGATGTGAATGTAAATTAACGAAAATTGCAGTTTACGATATGCGTCGTACATTCTTTTCGCTTTTCGTTTTGCAGTGCTTTAAAGGTTTGAGAACCATTCGAAATCACTCGGCTGTGACGCGAGCCTCAAGAGATGTGGACGCCATAAAATCGGCGTTAATTAGCGACAGAGGTTTAATTAAACTACCCGCGGACTGCCGTTTTACAAAGCTGTACCTCGAAACGATTCGATAATTTCCGTTGGGACGCAGGGCGCGGCCGAGTAGAATCGTATTGACTTTCTCGAAGCAGTGAAATATACTTTGACTGCTTTCATACTTCATATGCTGATATAACTTATTAAAACGGCGAACCCATATGGTCGCAAACATACGTCGACATTGAAAGGCTTTCTGCAACGATTAATAATAGAAAATGTTTTACCATCAATGTACTTATTTGCAATATATTGTTACAAAGAATTGTATGTTTGCAAAGAGTATTAAATATACTTTTGCTGAAGAATGATTTTATTCGACATTAAAAAGCATCAAACAAAAATCCAGAGTTTTGATAATCATAATTTGTTTATTCAAATTAAGAGAATTTTACTATTAAACGTACCATCAATGAAATTATATCATGCGCAATATGTGTTTGTAAATTTCTTTGTAAATACTGTATTACAACATATTTTTTAAATAAATATGTATATTTTAAAGATGTCAAAAGTATAAGTAAAATAGAGGATATAGTAAACTGTATTACGAAATTGAAACCAGCGCGCTCGATTCCAATTCGTCAACATTAATAAAATTGCGTTTGCATTTATACAGACAATTACAGCGCGGAAATTCCGCGCGTCGTGTTATTTCGCAAAAATTCAAACGTGCGTGGCAATCTCTAAATTCCGTTTCCTCCACGTTTCCGGCTAATTAACGTCGCTTGGCGAGTTATTGGAATGCCATATCCTCGGACGTGTGAACGGACACATACTGCGCATTCGCATGTTTCGCGCCTGTGCCAGAACTGCATGAAACAGATCAGCTCAATCGAAATGTCGATGTAGTAAGTTATTCTCGAATCAGAGCCAAGAATGTTTCAATCTACATAGGTAACCGATGAATATTCGGTCATTCGTTCATTAAGATACCATGCTTATTTTTACGCTCATTTAAAGTGACATAATCATTCTTTCTGCTTATTGACGTAAATATTACAAACTTTTTAATTACTTTATTATTGATTACATCTACTTATTTATTTATTTTATTATTTTATTACCTTCTTTATTATTACTTTTAGATAATATACTTTCTGATAAAGTATTAGTAGCGTTCGAAAATTAATAGGCCTATAATTTATATGTGTAAATACAATATTTTACACATATAAATTAGGGTTTAATTTTGTTTCTCGAGAACAAGAAACAAAAAGATAGAAAATAAATAGGTAGAAAATAAAAATAGAAAATAAATAAGCGGATATTACAAATGTCCGAGATATTTTTTCGATTAGCTGTCTTAATAAGATTGTCGGGCTATTTTGTATACATCATAGCAGAATATTTGTCGAACATATCGAACGTGCGACTCCTCCTTCGAGATGGGACATTTTCGCGAGCAATAGCGTAGAGTGGCTCACATTGGAAGCATTGACCCGTTACGTAGTGTCCTACGGATCATTATAACTTGAGAGATACCGGTATATAATGTCTTTCCGTCACACATATGTGCTCCGCTTCCCATGCTCTTTTCCGCAAGTAGGTCGAAGAGTATCGATTGTGCATGCACACGTTTGTACGCGTATATGTACGTGCACGCGCATGTACGCGCGCACTCCGTATATATGTGCGCGTGGACGCGGAGACGTGTGCATGTGTCGTGAATTGGACATGGACCGCGTTCATATCTCGAAATTCAATTTCGAGTGATACACATCGGTACACGCGCACAGTATATTTATATATCGTCGCGAGATAGAAGGACCGCGCTCTTTGAATTATACAGGGCGATTCGTTTTATCTTTTCGCTGTTAAGAACGGACGATAAAAATAACTACATGAATGAAGCGGAGGAAGGATCAATGAAATTCTAATTCGATTTTCCGATTTGTAATTTTATTGTCAAGAATAAGATTTACAAGTAAAATAGCAAAATGCAACTTTTAGTAATTTTCTCATTAATTTTTAGCTGTAAAATTTAATTGAATAATTTAAAAAAAACAATGTAAATATTAATTTACTCTCTTGTATTATATTACATGAAATTTTTATATAATTGAATACATATAGCAAAGCGCCTCAATCACAGATTATAGATAAACTGTGAAAGTGGAAGATGGCCGTGGCTCGGGGAAGATCTCGATCGCGATCCCCTTTAAATTGATTTCGACATCGCGACGTCGCGCAAGAAGCTGCAGCAGATCGGTTTTGCCGCGGGTTATTTCTCTTCGTCCCTGTCGTCTTCATGTCTCGACGCGTTTCTTCTTCCCCCGCCGTTTTATATAGACAAATTAATTTTCCGTCGGAACGCGCAGCATCGTCATCGTCGTCGTCGTCGTCGTCGTCGACATTTTTGCCGCCAGTCGTGATTTAAGGGAAGCCGGCGACATGTCCGGTTTTATGAAATTTTTGGATCTTGTTAGTGGGCGCGAATGATTCACGACATGATAAGAGCGTAATGATTTACGAGGCGAACGAATTTCATAAATTAAATTTATGCTTTGTTAAATATGTGAATTGAGTTATTAAATTGTTTAATTATGCTCATATCGATGCAACAGATAATAATCTGTGTCAGATTATTGTGAATAATAGAAAAGCCGGGGGAATAATTTTGTATTTATATTGTTACTGTATGCAGTAAATAATTTAAGAAAATTGAGCTGTTAAACTTGTTTGTTTTTAGTTGATGTAACAACTAAGTTTAAAAACAAAAAGATAAAAATTACTTTATTAATTCTTGATTGTACTGATGAAACTTATAAAAGTGGTATATATATTTGTGTAATAAAAATGTTGAATTTATACATCTATCTTTAATAACAAGTTGTTTCCAATTTTATTATACAAAAATATTGTATTATGAAGAAAATTTTTCACCGCATTGTCCGACTGTAATTTCCGATTATGGATTGGCTCATTTTGCATCAGTACAAAAACAGTCGCATCAGTCGAAGGATTGCCGGCTCTATTGTGTCGTCGACAATAGGATACGGCAAACTCCTCTCCTTCCATCTTGCTCGCTTTTTCCCGCCTCTTTTCTTTCCCCGGCCTTTTTCCTTTCCACTCCACTCGCCGCGACGCCTTTGTAACTCGCGAAAAAGTTACGTCGCTCTCTCCTAATTGAAACTGCAATCAGTCTATGCAAATAGTCCCCTGAAGGTGCATCCTTCCGTGCAAAGGGCGTGAACAGGAAAGTCGGGAAGCTGGCCAAGGCGCCCTTGTTCCTTTAAACTTTACGTACTATTCCATTAGGATGATTGCATATACTTTGAGCACATTGATATAAATAGTTCTTACTTACGCACCTTGTTACAAAGAAAAGGTTAAAAAGCTGCAGCAATCATTTAAAGCAACAATGACGTCCTGTATGCTGACTTCGACCTTCCATTCTTTCGGTTGGAATATTTTATATTCTTAGAATTATATATATACTTCCTAGTATCCTTCATAAAATGGTATATATAATTTTGTTTTGCAATAAAATCGATCAAAACGTATAATTTCTTTAACTCTACGTTTAGACTTTAGCTGCATCGTTAAAATAAGAATGAGAAATGTAACTATTTGAATATTTAATATAATGTATAGACGTGCTAAATTGGATATTTGGAAAATAAGTTTCTCCCTAAAAATTCCAAAGGTACTTATAAAAATATACAATATATTCCTCTGTTTTTCTTACTTATATCTTTATGAAAAAGTATCGGTTATATTGTGGACCAAAGATGCGAAACGATCGATCGACATGTGACGTTCGGTGCGAGCGAAAACTCGGATTGGATATCTTTTCTGCTTCGACCGCGACGTGCAATCGAGGTCGCCCTTCAACCGGCGACAGTAATCGAGTCTCCATCGGAGCTCGCTAATCACCGGACTTCGATTGCGATTCGTCGTTATCCCGAACGATTTGTCTGTGCGATTGCGAGTGACGCGCGCGCGCGAACGCAGCCACCTGTTGCTTTCGCAGCATACGAGGAAGAAAGCCTGCGATAATTATTATGGCGAATACGCCAAGCCCACTCTCGCTTGCTTCTCTTTCTTTTCATCCTATCGCTACAAGCAACCTCCCGCTGTTTCGCCCATCCCTTTCATATATACACTCCATTTTCCTCGACTTCCGCTTTCCCCGTCGCAGGTTACTCCTCCTCGCGTTATTAGTTCTTTCGTCCTCCTCGTTTTGCGGCACTCTGCGTGGACATGGAGCGAGCAAATGCCTCGAAAAATTTGCCGTAAAAGGAGCAAGATTTCGGTGAAGATGCGGAATCCGACAAACGAGAAAATAACATCGTTACACGAGCAGTAAAAAAATAATTTAATCTTAATAAAAATAACAAGTTATAATCATTTTTACATTATCACAAAAAAACATTTGCTATAAATACATTTTAAACATCTGTAATACTAATTCGCAGGTTTAATTTAATTATTTTTATTTGCAAATAAATTTGAAAGCAATATCTTTTTATAAATTTAAGTTAAAATATTTTGCTTGCAAAAATGGATATGTTGCGATGAAAAATATTGAGGGCAAATGTTGATAATTTATTATTAGCTGCTTGAGAGAGAGAGAGAGAGAGAGAGAGAGAGAGAGAGAGAGAGAGAGAGAGAGAGAGAGATATAGAGAGAGAGAGAGAGAGAGAGAGAGAGAGAGAGAGAGAGAGAGAGAGAGAGAGAGAGAGAGAGAGAGAGAGAGAGAGAGAGAGAGAGAGAGAGAAAATTATATATATATAGTGAGAGAGAGAGAGAGAGAGAGAGAGAGAGAGAGAGAGAGAGAGAGAGAGAGAGAGAGAGAGATACTTTTTAATTTCTAATGTATACATATTATCATTTTGCGAGCTGCCACATTAACGTTATCTTAGTAATCTTTTTTATCGTTAGAAGAGTCGGGAATTTAAGTTTTGTTGTTGAATATTGTTTAAAATATGACAAGATTCGTTGCCCGTGGTGTTATTTAGCTCGAAATATCTTAAACAATGTAATTGCAATTAAACAATATGCGATATGTATTTTAGCAAGCAATATATAATTTTAAAAACTTACATATTTTTTATATCTTATATTTACTGTTTAAATGTTATATAATTAAATATATAGCTACAAAGAGACAATATATATAATTTTCAGTAGATATAGAAAAAAGATAAAATTACACTTTTGATACTTAAATCTAATTACTATATTATGTCTTTCGTGGAATTATATAAGTACCATTAGAGACATGCATCGTCATTGTTGCAGTCCTATTTTGAGTGACAATCGATACAATGGTGCGATATACGCGCGTTTTCCAATGTTATATCGAAGGGAGCGCGCGATTGTGCGTCTGACGCCTTATTATCGACGAACGATGCTCATTGAAATGCTCCTTAATCGATAGGCGTTTCTCGGAGCGTTGGATGCTGTTGTATCGACTCGAAGTGCTTCGCGACGGTTTGGCATTATAAGGCCGAAACAATGTGCCGTGTGGGAATACTCTTCCCTCATGTGCGAGACTGGAAATGCAGTTGCACTTGTGATTGGAGCGAATTGTTAACGGATGTCTTTCCCCAAAGTAATGATTACTATATTATGCAATATAAAAGCTATTGTGGCAAAAGTAATAATTATTAAATAAAGAAAGTTAGAGATTTTTGTATGTTAAAATTGAAGAGTTAAGAAAGTAGTAAATTGTACGTATATTAATTTGTAAAAAATGTACATATTAGATAAATAGGAAATTGAAAAGTAAAGAATCTGACACAGACAAAAAATTTAAGAAAATCTCTGTTTTTACCAGTTTTATGTTTGTTTCTTTATTATTAATATATTTTTATATTTCCTAAATAATAGTTTAGAAAGATTGATTTAAAATTTTATTTTTTATTTACGATCGAGAGTAATGAATAAAGAGGAGAATATAGCCTAAATGATGTTAACAAGGAATTTTTTTTGATACGTGGAATATATCGCGATCTTATTAATATTTGCTGTTTTCATTATTTGCTATTTAATTTGAAATAGCTGAACACGATATTGCACGAATGGAAAGCGCGATACCGGCATTAAATGTTGCGCGTTTAATCTTCACTCGTTCGAGCCGAGAAAGGCTGACACGAGAGAGCAGCGTAATGAAACAGACGGAAATAAAAAGGATGTTACCGTCAAGATCTGAAAATAATCCGGAAAATGGGGAGAGAGTGGGAGGATGCGCGAGAGGGTGAAGAGAGTAAGATACGGGGTTCTCCCTTTCGCGCAATTAAAATTTCCATTTCTCTCTTCCGCGGTTGGCTTTGTTTTCCTTCTATCTATTCGGGATCGCGGCATCAAAGGTATCTTGTGCCGCGGTAATAATAACAGCCCCCTCAAAAAGCGTTTTCATTGTAACGAGTCATAGGATTTAAATCGTTCTCTCCGTTAATTGGCCTGTCGCCGCGCCCGGTTGCGTTCCGCTCCCGCTAATACTTCGAATAATAAAACGCGGCTGGCTTGGTCCTTCTCGGATACTTGCCATTAACTGTTTGACGTTTAATCCCGAAGAATACTGAAATAAGTTGAAAGAAATGCGATTAATTAATGCACGGCGCGTCAGTGCACGGAATTGCATTTGTTGACGCGCTACACGTCATTTATTGGTCTCTCTTGATAGTTCAATTAAATGATGTAGCATGTGCTGCAATTTCTATGCTTGACATCAGTTCTGTTTACTAGTGTGGAACCAATTTGGGAGAATTCGTGTTTGTCGCAGAAATGCGTTTCATAGATTTTACCGGAATTTTATTTTTGAAAGTTTATAGTTTATAATTATATTGCTCATCAGAAGTTAAACAATAGAGGTCGCGTACTTACAATTAATTAAAACGGACTGCAATATTTATAATTGTTTTTTAATAAATAAAAATGCTTATAAATGTTGATATAAATATAATAATAATTAGTTTTAACCATATGTTTTAGTATGCAAGATCCTCCCTTAACATAACCCTAAAGATTATATAACTTAATAATATATCACTATTCCAAGCGATTTTTATTTTCAATAATTCTCTAAACACAATTTATGTATTTAGAATATTATGTGTGTGTGTATGTGTGGGTATGTGTGTTTGACAAACAATTTTTCCACCTTGTTATATCTAAATCAAGTAAAGCTAGTGAGTTTTTGGAGTGAGAGTAAATCTGGCTACGTTATCTGACGCGCAAAGCAAAAGGACAAAGGGCCCAAATTCGTTAAGGGTTACACATGGGTAGATTTAGTAGTAAGCCAATTAAGCCGGGAAATCTCTTTCTGCCGTTTTTTTTTTACATTTTGCTGTTTACTTGCATTCATGAAAGTAGACAATAGCAAATCGTTTTGCGCTATTATTTTACTTGCTATTTTAAATTGAAATTTAACACTAACAAGTTAATCGTTGATGATATATATAATTTTTTCAGTACTTATATTGTAAATAATGTACATCAAATGAATTTCTCAATGCTCAACATAGCTTTTCGATTTAGCAAGTAAATTTTCCGAGAGAATATATCTATTTTTCATTAAACCCAAGCTGTCGGGTTTATTTCCGTCTTTTATCTTTCCCTTGTTTCATTTTGTTCGCCCGTTCGAAATTTCGAGCGTTTGTGCGTAAGCTACGATTAGCATGCATCAGCGAATGAAATCTGACGCTCAGTCGCATTTACAAAATGAATAAACACTCATGGTTGACAATTTTCCGCCTAGCTACGCACTGTTTGCTCCAATCGATCAACTGTCAAGCCTTTTTAGCTCGATCAGTTAAATGGCAATATCCTTTGCTAGTTTTTGATGTGATATTAAACATATATTATTCTGTTGCTGCAAATGCTATGCAAATGTGAACAATATATTTAATAATAGGAATCTATATAAAGAAACAGAATATAAAAGTACAAATTAAAAATTTTGTTTTTATTTCTATATACATATTTTCAGCGCTGACAATGAATTTAGAAACTCAGTCTATGTAAGAAATATGTATATAAATTCATATTTCGTAATTTTTGTTTATACCATTATTAGAAGTACAGTAAGAATACAAAGTTGAGAAATACTGAGAATAGTGTGTGAAGTATATTACTACTAAATAACTATATAATATATTACTATAAAACTAATAGTAATATATTAATACAGTATTATATAATAATTTTAAAAAGTTAATGGAACAAAGCAAAAACGTACAAAAATAAAATATTTTTTAAATTAATTAATCTAAAGGTTAAGCTATTATCTCACAAGAATTAAACGTTTATACGCGTTTCAGGCTCTATTTTCTCATGATACGGGTACGAGGGCGTCGCATCGCTCGGCGTCGATTATACCGGCCTATTTCGCTCTTGGATACTCTGTGGGGAGGAAAAGACGAGATGAAGGAGGTATCTCATTATTGTCGGGGGTGAAAGGAGGACGGAAACGCGGAAGAGCGCCTTGCCGAGATATAGGGTGCGTGACGTCGCGGTAACTTTGCATTTGGGTCGTCTGATAGGTGCGCGTTTATGCTCCTCGCACGATTAATAACGAGGAAGAGCCGGGGAAGAGGTACGAGGAGAGCTCTTATCGTATATCATTAGATCTGAAATCGATTTGGGTATCGGTGAAGAAGACAGCCTTGAATATACGCGAGCCCTCTAGGTGTTGCCCGATCGATCGGTCCTTGTTACAACAAAGGGCGATATCTCTTGCCGCTGCTTGCAAAAGCCCCATAGTTTCTGGTAATAGATTCTTCTGGGTTGTAAACTAAATGTCAGATTATTTACAAGGCTGGATTGTGGAAAATTAGGAGGGTATTGATAGTTAGGGCAAATAAAGTTTTTCTTCTAAAAGAAGTCAATGATAATACCTATAGATGACGAGTTTATTAAATATTTTTAAAAACTGAAATTTGATTTTAATTATCTATTATACAACTTGGTTTTATTTTGAATTTCAAAATAAGTTAGATGAGTGTACCAATGACAAAACTCCAACAAAAAGTAGTACACTATTAAATATTAAAGGATGACCTATAAAGGAATACCTTAAATAACATTTTGTTACTTTTTTAACTACTAGGTTGTCAAAATTTATTAGTTTAACACAATTAGAACAGTATTATTTTAACTCCATTGGTTTAGTTAAGTTAATGACAAATTTTTTTTAGTAGGAGCAGTGGCGATCTATACAAATGGTTAAAAACGACTCAAATTGAATAATATAATTTGACACTACGAATTTAACAGTGTATAATAAGACTATCAAAGCGCATCGAAAATAGTAGATCGCCCTGTGTTGATAAAATAATCGCTTACGACGCTACGCGGGGTTGCGATTATTTTATCGAGCGTGCTGATCTTTGAGTGTCGACGTGGTTAGTAATAGTACTAGTGATAGTAGTGGTGGACGACCGCCAACCACACTTCGAGATTAGAACGCGAGCGCATCCCTTAGGGCGATGTGAACCATGAGATGAACCGAGATGAAAGATTGATAAGGGAAGGTTGGATGATGTACGAACGAGGAGAGAAAGAGAGGAGAGAGGGATGGGGAGAATCGATCGAGTCGACACCGCTTTTATTTGATTGAAGGAAATTTCCGATAGATTCTAAGAGCGCGAACGCGACAACGATGTCTTCTAGCACGAATAATATCAGTGCCTCGGGCTAACAGAGCTTTACAGTTTTATCGTGAACAATGCGAAGATGTTTCGCTATTTGTTACCATTTTATTATATACTGCTTATATCGTATTATTGATATATTACATGTTTTAAAACATATTTAATGAAACCTTTCATATTATTTCTCGCGTTTAATTACTTTTAGAGTACACCTATTTATTTTTACGAAGATAAATTAAAATATGCCCTGACCTGCAATTACATCGAAATGTTTTTCTCGTACGGGGATTTTCTACAAATATTAATCACAATTTCTATTAAAAAATTTACTTAGCATTTAGCATATATTTACATAATATGTTATTATTACTTACAACTTACATTATTGACGCACATAAAAATAATATTTCCTCTTATGATGTAATCATTGTCGGATCTTATCAGGTTTAATCGGTGTAGCATTTGGCGATCGCGAAGATAAATAATTTAATATTGCACAATTCGGATATTGTTTAGTTTTGGAGAGCGATAAAGGAGTGCGATAAAGGAAGGAGTGTTCGTTCACCGCAAAGTTTCGATCTCTTCGTGATCCGCTGTGTAATCATTTCCTCCTCGCTTCAGTTTTCAGTAACAAAGCGATTCCTTCGATACTAGTTATATTTACCAACTTCCGCTGCAAGCAGCATTAGAAGCGGGCGGAAAACGGGAACTCTTCCGCCGCATTGCTTTCCCTTTATACGTGCATCGGCCAACATTATAGTCCGCTGCACAAGCCCGCCATTTCGCGGCGCACAGTCGATGGCCTTTCGATAACTGCAGTAGCGAGAGTAAGATTAAGCTATAGCAAAAATAGAAGAAGATAGAACAGAAGAAAAGACAGAGAGAGAGAGAGAGAGAGAGAGAGAGAGAGAGAGAGAGAGAGAGAAAGAGAGAGAAAAGAGAGAGAAACCATATCAAAGAGATTGGCATTTTGAAAATAATAGTTTTATTATATAAATTATACATTGTATTATATAAATTATAAACATAAGTATTATTGTTATATAAACATCCTGATAAAATATAAAAAATTGAATATAAAAAGTTTGTAGCATAGAAAGAAGTATAATTTTAGATAATATCAGTTCTATTTCTCTCTTTTTCCTGTCTCTTTCTTCTTCCTTTTGTGACATTTTCTGTTCGTAAGTCGTATGTCAAGGAAATATAGGTGTCTACCTAGAATAGTCTTTTCCTCATTTTTCCTCATTTCTAACAAATCAATATATTTTTTCGAAAATTTGCGATAGTAATTCATCGTCAGCGAGCTCTGTTAGACGTCGTAAAAAGTATTTGCTCGCGTACTCGACTTTCTTTGCAAAAACTGAAAGTATAGACCTTCAGCCGCGCTTAAACTTAAGGCGAAAAGTTATTTACTATCAACCTTTACCTAGAAACAGTAAAAAGCAACCGTGCATGTAGTGCTGTTTCATTCTTTTTCTCGTGATATACAACTTGCGTCAACTCCACTTTGCGCTTTGCTGAACTTGTGAAATATATTTCATTTGGCATTCCTCATTCTTATTCTGCATTATCATAATATAAACAAAATGTAAGTGTTGTTATGTCGGAATAAGTTCTCACGCATAATATTCATTATTCGCCAAAAAATTTGATTTTATAATAAGTTATGCTTTGAACAACAGCATTTTATCGATTATTGGATTAAAAATGTTTAATAGGGATATATTTATAGATTCTCTCTCTCTCTCTCTCTCTCTCTCTCTCTCTCTCTCTCTCTCTCTCTCTCTCTCTCTCTCTCTGAGTGCTGCTAAAGAGAGGTCGTATAAGTATGTCTGGGTAAGGAATGGTCAAATATGTGTTAGGTCTTCTGATGGTCAACCGGTTATTCATATTGATTCCGACACTGATCTAGCAAAGCTTATCTGACTGGTCCGACCGGCTCGTCCCTTGTTCTTTGATCGTTCGGCTTAATTAACATGCAATTCTTCTGGGATACGTTTTGCTGAACTCAACGCTTATTCCTTTCGTGGACATATAGACTTGCTTGCACGTGAAATTGGATAACATTGTTTCCGGTATAGAACTTCTAGTGCTTTCATTCCTTATTATTAGTTCGTAAATTGCGCTGCGCCTTAGTTCTTAGTTTTATATACACTATTTAGTTCTCTTTAGTAATACTGCTCCTTATCTTATTCTTTTTCACTGTACTTATTATTAGTTAAGTTGCGTTAGTTCTTAGTTTTTTACAGGGTATATTATTGAGATTGCTGCTGCTTGCCTTATGAGAGAGAGCATGCACATCATACTAACTTCTGACCGCTATATTTCGCTTTTGTTTATATCTTATTATATCTCTGCATCTTGTAACTGCTATATTATTGTAATTGCGATATTATTGTAACTGCTATATTACTTTTTTTGCCCTTTAGCCTTTGCTTGGGCATAATAAATTATATCTATCTATCTATCTATCTATCTCTCTCTCTCTCTCTCTCTCTCTCTCTCTCTCTCTCTCTCTCTCTCTCTCTCTCTCTCTCTCTCTCTCTCTCTCTCTCTCTCTCTTTCTCTGTGTGCGTTGAAAGCAAAGTACCAGAAGTTAATCGAATACCAGAAAGCTAATCCAATTGCTTTCAGAAGTATTTTTATCGAAATTTATACTTAAATCGTTTACATTGCTTTTTTTTAGCAGTGACGTGGATGATGAATATATGAAAGAAATTGGACCACTTCCCGTTGGAGAAGTTCGAGATGAGAATTCACGATGAGACGAAGACTCGAGACTTTCAAGATTTCGAATCACCACACTTCTCACCTTTCAATGGCTTTGCAAACTTTAGTACGCGAACTGAAGTTCTGTAAATTCACTACTCTGATTGTATAAGATGTTTTTGCAACATTAAAATTTATCGAAGTTTTCTAATATTATACTTGAATTTCCAATATGTAAAGTTAAAAATGCTCAATTTTTTTATTACGTATTAAATAATTTTTGAACATGTCCAATAATTAAATCACGAAATATTAAAATTATTATAAATATATTATTTATTATTATGGCTGCGTTTATGATACGTAGTAATATTACTATCGGATATTTTTGCTATTTATAGCAAATAATAAAGTAAATCAAATGTTTTTCGAAAATTTAACTTTTGTAATAAGTTATTTATAATTTTCGAAAAACATTTGATTTACTTTATTATATATTTTCTTAATAAAAATATATATTTTTAAATAAGTTTTTATACAGTTTTTATTATTATAACAATTGTATTTACTGCAATGAATTTTCCATCTGTGATTCTTGTTTAACGCACATGTGAACCGCTATTCGAGTTTTCCATTCATCGTCTCAGATTTTGCTGCTGCAGCCACTTTTGTAATTCTTTCCTATTTTCCTGTCTCTTCGTTCGTATCTATCTCTCATCTCCAAACCGCCAGCCCTTTGCCATTGTCCACCATTGTTGGCGGTATGTGTGCATCGCGGAAAGCGAATTCCTTCCATTGTACGATACACGGAAAGTAATTCGAACACGAAAAGGGCCCCTTGCCTCATTCAATCGTTCTTCCAGATTGAGGAAATCGAAAAGTTGATGCAACCGCGATCCAATTTCTGTTGAGATACCGTTAACCGCTAACTTTATTTTCGGACCATTGACTACTGAGAAATGTTGTAAACACGAAAATTAATTAATACAATCAATTTAGTAGCGGAAATATGTAGACAGAGTGTATAAGTAAATTTTTATTTATTATTTCGCTTATTCGATAAATTAAATCTGTATATTATTAGGAAATAAACTTGATGAAGAAAAATTGCATTATATTAAATTAAAAGTTAACTCAAATTTAATTAGCATTTTCTTGACACCTTATTGTAACACTCAGTTTAATTAGTATTTTCTTGGGATACTATAATGTAATATTCAGTTAATTTTTATGGTACGCATATTAATACTGTAACATACGCTTTTAATATTTAATACTTTCTTTTTGATACGTCAGCATGATGCGCACGAAATGGATATTAATTATATAACATAAGAAAGCGGTACCGTACATAAATTCAAATTTCGAAAAAAGTTTAGAATGCCTTTTTTGGTTTTTATTTACAATTTATTTTTTGTTGCTCATACAATCAAACACCAAATCAAACATTATTATAAATGACTGTGTTTTCTTCATTAAATTTTAAAGGCATTTACTGTTTCTGACACAAAATGTTTGGTAACGTTCGAAAGAGTATCGTTACATAGAGTCGAAGCCACCATGATAAAAGCAACCACAAAATTAATTAGCACATTAATTAACGTTTTGCTCTCACAAAGTGTTCAGATCGCTCTTTGTAGTGCGGGCACCGATCGCATCGTGCGCACCGCAGAATTTTTAATTTTACCTGTGAGATACCCTGATTATACTGATAAGAACGAGTATGCGAGTGGCACAAAACGTAGATCAAAGGAAAGCAAAGTATATTTTACTCGGTGAGTAACAAAGGAAGAACTGTGTAGGCCTATTACATCTTTAGCAGCGCTTACAGAAATTGGATAAAAATGGGGTTGTAAAAAAGAACAAGAGGAAATTTATACAATACCGCTTTGATGCTTCTCTGAGGCAAAAGTAATTCTATGTGTTATTTAATCCTTTTATTATGTAGACTTTTATATAAATTTTTAGAGATATTCGGATTTTTATTTATATTTATTATATTATTTAATATGGTGCAAGAATTTTAGTTTAGTTGATGGGATTAACAGGTGGGGTCTATATAGGGCCTTTTAGCTTAACATATCTCATATTAGGGGACTTTCCTCTATACATTAATGGATTGTCATGCGATCTCTACAGTTACTATGGTGAGGAAAGAACGGGTATAGCATTTATCAAGTTATAAAAATTAATATTTATTTAATAAAGTTAATTTCTTTTGCTTCCTCATAGAGGAAGCTTTGTTTTTTCGTGAAAAAAATTTTTTTTCAGGTATCTTTGGCAAAGTGTTTAAAATGTTCTAAAACGTCGAAAAATCACTTTTGTACAAAATGTCCGTGTGTGTGTGTGTGTGTGTGTGTGTGTGTGTGTGTGTGTGTGTGTGTGTGTGTGTGTGTGTGTGTGTGTGTAACGCTTTTGTTGTCCGTTTATGCTCTAACTTCCGTAATTTTTGAGATATTAGCATGCATTTTTTTTAATCGATAGAGTATCATGTAAGGAAGGTTGGGATTGAATTTGGCGATGATCGGTAAAGCGGTTCTTTTTTAAGAAAATTTCGAATTTTTGTAGAAATGTTTGTGGTTGCTCTAACTTCCGCAAATTTTGAAATATCGGTCTATTTCTAATTTTATTATATTTTTCAGTCTTTTTTCTACCCCTATTTCATATATAATTCTTTAAGATTTGGTTGATTAGATCCAGCTTTATACGCGATCAAAGGTCCATATGCGAAAATCCATATATGGACCATGTAGCCTGAACTCCCAAAGTCAATATCGATTTGACATTGCGTGAATTATAAAACCCCACTTGTGCTACTAAGCTGACCCTTTTTTAATTCATAAAAAGGTTAAATTTAAAATGAAAAAGTGTGCAAATTAGAAACTTGCACATTGCTTCCTCATCATTACAGATCAACGCAACTACAAGTGATTCTAGCAATATAATTTCTTATTCAAATTTTCTAAGGCCACATGAAGAATCTAAACCAACTTTTCATTGCGCATGTTTATTTAGATTAAAACCAAATCGAGAAAATCCCGGTATTATTCCTGAAATTATACAAGAAACGGTTTGAAAGCTGAAGACAACCAGTTAACTGCGAACAAAGATATCAATAAAAAGTTTTTATTATATCCCAAGCAGCAAAGCAGGGCATCTTGACCAAATCAAAATCAGATTGCCCTAATTAAGTGAAGAATTACCAACTTTCGACATAAAAAATGTCTTAAAAGTCAAATAGCGTTTAAAGTGTTGTGTACAGGTCGAAAATTACGTAGTTTAAACCTACAAAATGCCTTCAAAGTTCAGTGACTTTAAAATTATACATTAGGTTATAAATGACCAAACTTTGATCAAAGATGTGTCTTCAAAGTCGATTCAACTTATAAGTTAAAATTAGAGTCCTGTTTGAAGGAAATGTGACCTGGTTGTATTACTTAATTTCAATCTCATAGGCGATATGACTTTAATTGGTCAGAATTACCTAATTTTTACCATATATAAGTCCTATATGTTTGACTTGACTAATAGGGAATATTTTAGGCGCGAAATAGACTTCGCATTTCTCTATATATCGATCCAGCGATCTCGACTTCAAAGTCAATCTAACTTATAAATAGGGAAATCGGACTTATTAGTCAAAATGCCTTATTGATCGACAAGATGACCTCAAAGTCAACGACTTTGAAGTAAAAATGCCCCGATCAAGGAAATCTGCCCTCAAAGTTTGGTATTTGGTTGTCACAGTAGGGAAATTCGACCTACAGGTCGAAATTTAGACGAAAACGTTAAATCGACAATTATTATGAGAACTAGTATGTCCGCCATGATACGCCAAAACGCTTTCTAAAATTAGGCATTATAAAATAAATTATATTATATCTCTCGGAGTGACTGTTAATATTTTATTCTGAGTTTCCATGGGTGGTTGGAACCATATGCTATGACTGTAGCATAGACATCCGTCTTGGTAGAACTAATATGGAATATATATTTTTTCATGATGTGCAGCGCTGTCATCTACTAGATGTTTTAAAGACAAAGGTTAGGTCGAAGAGAGGGCACAAATTGGTCAAAATTACCAAAATATTACCGATATTCGACCTTCTGCTAGGTCCATTTCACCAAATCAGACTATGACTTATAAGGCGAAATGCCTTGCATTACCTAATTTCAACCGTAAAATTACTTCAACTTTATTTCCCACTTACCTTCTTTCGACGTCGATTCGACGTAAGGATGCCGTCCCATGCAGGACGGAATTTCGGAAAACGGAATCTCGGAATCATTCTGATTGGTTAGCCTCATGGGGCTTGTACTGTGCCCCATGGGGCTAACCAATCAGAATGATTCCGAGATTCCGTTTTCCGAAATTCCGTCCTGCATGGGACGGCACCCTAAGTTGGGCTTGGTCGAACAGACTTTTGAACCTATCAGAAGGTCGAATAAACGTAATTTCGCCCTATTTTGCTGCTTGGGATTCTTCAGTCTTTTCTACCCCTATTTCATATATAATTCTTTAAGATTTCGTTGATTAGATCCAGCTTTATACGCGATCAAAGGTCCATATGCGAAAGTCCATACATGGACCATACGTAGCTTGAACTCCCAAAGTCAATATCGATTTGACATTGCGTTAATTGTAAAACCCCACTTGTGCTACTAACAATAAGGTGACCCTTTTTTAATTCATAAAAAGGTTAAATTTAAAATGAAAAAAAGTGTGCAAATTAGAAACTTGCACATTGCTTCCTCATCATTACAGATCGCTACCATTGCTCCTATTTTATTTCGCTTATACAGCTTCCTCTATGAGGAAGCCAAACTAATAAATACTAATAATTATGCATCAAATAAAATACAAGCTTCCTCATAAGAGGAGCTTTGTGAGCGAAATAAAATAGGAGCAATTAATGGTAGCAATCTGTAATGATGAGGAAGCAATGTGCAAGTTTCTAATTTTTTTTCTTGTTTTCATTAAAAACCGATAAAAATTATCGCAGTGAAAAACTGATATGCGTAATATAAACATTTTCTTCTTCTTCTTCTTCTTCTTCTTCTTCTTCTTTTGAGGACTTTAATTGTTCTGTATTTCAACACTAAAGAAAGTCCTTAATGTTCTTTGAGCAATATCTTCTCTTTACAGTGGGTAGATTGCTACTCAAGCCCGCTAATTATCCTTCTTTCTCAAACGGGCTTGGGACCGTCTATGACGAGGTAACTAGGTCACATGTGGTATGAGATTTAATAAACATCAATTTGTTTATTAAAAGATTAATTTCTTAAAGAATAAAATATAATTTCTTCGTCCTTTTGTTCTTCCAGTCGTTATGCACTAAGAATGTGTATGTACAATGTGTGTATGTGAGATCGCTATAGATAGAATCTGTTTTAAAATATCTTCGTATCACAGCACGGATGAATGCATAGCAATCGTAGAAAGAATATTCCGAAGACTGTATTCAAAGACCCGTGTAAATTCGCAACGAATGAGGCTAATGCGCGCGCCCATATTGGGATGTATGCAGTTATCGATATTGCTCGCATCGTCGCGCCAACACTATGCGACGTCGAAGATATTCGGGAAATTGCGTGAGCTTGCAACCTGTATTTTCTCCGATAACTCCGGAGATTTACTGTTATTTTTATTCTTTTCCTTGAAAAGCAAGTGAAATCATGCCCAGATATTCTGAAATACAAAATCTCATCCTCGAAACAGGAAGCGCTTCCATTCTATTCGATTTAAAACAATTCATCCAGACTGTTCCGTATATACCACAAATGTGGCGTTTATATCGAAATAATAAATCGCAGATTGAAAATAAGTGGAAAGTTTTGTCGCCGGAAAAATTGATTATTTATCAGATTTTGAGAATTTATGTTCAAAGCAACAAGCAAAACAATGTTCTATGAGTTAGACAATCAGAAAATTAACGGGATAGAGCCGTGGTATACGTAGGCGCTTAAACAACTGTGCTTTGTGTCACGATTCTCAAGATCATGGTAATTCGATTAAAAGCAGACTCGGTGCAGTCTCCTGCTTGAATGCGAGATCGTACTTGACTTGATCAATTGGTTGGATCTTGTCAACAATCCTGTTCGGTTGCAGAAAGTTCCACGCAATGAGGACTTAAACCTTTTTTAAATAGATATTTTTTTATTTAACACGTTTAGAATGAAACAAAGTACAACTAAAAGGAACAGAATTGATAATATATTAATTAAAAATAATACAAACAATAAATACTTAATAAATTTCGCTGGTATAACTTTCTTGTTACCTTTTTAATAAATACTTTTTTAATAAACAATGACCGCCGACTAAAACCTTTTGCAGGTTACTCAGAGTCATATGCGAAAGTCAAAAACATTGGGGGTGGCGCCAAGTAATCTGCCAATATTGATCAAAAGCGACTATCTTCGATAGCTTAATTACTAACAATATCTCAAACTTAATAATTGCCAGGCTTACTGTTTCGTGACGAATGATGTTCGCTTTCTGTGGATGGAAAACAATGTATTATTGTACGCGAGAGCGGAACAAGTCGAAGGCACAACGAGCGATCCTTTTCGTCGTTTTGTCGTCACCGCAAGCAGCTTAACCCGCAGGATTAAGGGATGAAGGGACAGGCGTGAGGGGAGGATCAAACGTTTTCCGGATAAGCTGTGCCGGAATTCCGCCACGGTACTTTGTATAGGGGAACGTATAAGGCGGGAAAATGAGGAAGGAGAGAAAGGGAGATGTTTGAAATACACCATGTAACCAAACGCACGGAAAATTGCTTACTCGCTTCCGACGCGGTTTCTCTCAAGTTATTTCGTCCTGTTTCGAATAAATAATCAAGTCAAATGTACTTCGTCCTGATTTCGCTCAAAGTTTCATAATGCGGGCAAATATATGTGCCTTATTTACAGTCATAAAATTTATGCATATTTGCTCTTATTTTAAAGCAGAAGTCGAGCCCATTAGAAAAAATACAACTTTGATATAGTTATTTATATAAGAGTATGCAGCAACACTGAAAACAGACCGGAGTAGTTTACTTTATTGGTGGTTCTTTATTGGATGTTTGGGTTTATAAACATTATTTTTCTAATGCAATGAAGTATGTACATATGATGGAAAAACTTTTTATAAGTATTACGTATTTATTATACAGGAAAACCTTAAAAACTATATTATATGTTTATTACATATGAATATTTGTTATATTGTAATAAACTGAATTATAACTATAATTATCTAGAACTAACTAAATTGCTATCTTTCACAACATTATTTTAGGCAATGTATTAGCTACAGTAATTGCGAAAATAAATTAAATATAATTTTTATTTACAGACAAAGTGAATAGAGAAAGATTTTCAAGAAATACTGACAATGTTTTATACATATATTCACACACACACACACACACACACACACACACACACACACACACACACACACACACACACACACACACACACACACACACACACACACACACACGCTCGCGCGCTCGCGCGCGCGCGCGCGCGCGATCTCAAATCATCGAGATTTCAAATCTTCGCGATTTTATTTTTTACGATTTAAAACTGTAAAATTTTCTAAAATGTACAAGATTTTAAAACTTCGTGACTTTAAAATCTCAATTTTTAATTTTAGAAATTTTAAACTTTCAGAGATGACATTAAAAGTCTAGTTCTGACTTTTACACTCACAATTAAGAAATTCTGGCCTGGTGAGAGATAAATTTATTGTTTACAGATCAAACTATGTTAAATACAATATATTTCTATATACATATAATCTTTATAGGTATATTTTTCTACATTTCGAACAATTAAGTTGAATTTTATCTAATTGTAAGTTTAGTAGTGCATACTTTACATTTTTCTCGTTAACTTTGCGTGAATGATTTTCTAATTTGCAATCACCGTATTCGCATAAGCGTGATACGTAATCGCGAATACTGCGAATCGAAATCAGATCGTTATCCGCTTTAGAAAGGAGAGCTTGCAGAATTGCCGTGGCTTGTATGCCTGTCGAGTTAAATCACGTCCTAGAATCCGCCGGTTCCTCGGCATTAATCCAGCGGCTAACTGAAAACGTTATAACCGGTCGTATGGCGCCTCTCGGAAGTGTTTCAATTTCAGAAATTAATTTCGATAACGTATTCTCGCATGTATGAACTATATTTATTCTCGTTTATTCTCGCATGAGCTATAATTCCCTAAAACGCGAGATATGTATCGACATATTAAGATTACGATAACTTTCTGCTCGTATATATGCAAAAGTAATATCGGATTTATTCATTCATTGATTGTATCATCAATCTCTAAAAAACGAAATCTAATGTTTAAAATCTAATATTTGATGCGTACATCAATTGTTTTAACACATTATCTTTTAATAAAGATATAGGATTCGATACGCTATCTTACGAAATTACTTTTTGTTATTATTTGATTTAGTTTATTATTAAATTAGCTTCCAGGTTTACTGAACATTACTTCAATAGTAAGCCTATTAAATAAAGTAGTTAATTGAAAAAGAATTTAATTAAAATTTAGATTCAATAATCTGAAACTCTATAAAAAAGATCTTTATATTTTTCCAAGAAAGAAATGATTTTATAAATTATGATCGATTTCATTGATAGAAAACGAATGTTATAAATAATATTGTCTACACGTATATACCACATATAGATATCGGAATGTTTAGAAGTATTCCAATATAGATGCTCTTGTAACTTGTTGCATTACGCGTTAATGTTGAATATTTTTAAAGAATCGTGGAGTTATGAAAATTGCTAAGGCAAAACTTTTTTGCATCCTCGTTGACTTAAATTATTTTCACGGCAACAAAGCGTGGGGGGTTGACGAGATTGTCAATATTACATCGATTTCATCGTCCCGAGAATGCGGCAACGAGGCGGAATGAAACGCAATAAAGCTGAAAAGTTCACGGTTCTACCCACTCTTCAATCGTGCAACAAATTGCTTCGTGCAAAAAGAAAATGCTCTGCGAGAACGGATATAAGCGTTGTTAAGCGTGAGAGAAGCGAGAGACGCATTTGAATAAATGCAAGGTGACGTTAAAGCCGGATGTCGCCGGGATCGGAAAATATCCTGGAAGGATTTGCGATCCTACGTGGGCAAAGGGAGAGAGATACAAGCGCCTTTTGCAATATAAACGCGTGGTCCAAGGGAAGCTACCCGGCTGACAATGAGAAACACGAGAACTTTGGATCGATTTCCTACCGAATACATGCACGCAAGGTATATAGGGTGTTCTAGAAAGCGTTCTTTCGAAATACGAGAAGAGTGCCAATTAAAGAGTTAAAGAAATATATTAAATTTGAAGGAAATTGAGAATTTTACGCTGATAATGGATTTTAAAAGTGCAAAAATATATAAATATATTTCTGAACAACAAACATACATTTTTTTTCTTATTACTCGCTTCATCGAAGTCGAATACATTTAGGTGTACTTAATTTTTCTTTAAATCAATTATTTCAAACAGTCGTCGAGACTTTTATAATTATAAAATACGTGACAAATTTAAATGATTTTTATTTTAACGGGGAATGTATAATTAAGTTTACTTATCTAAATATTTAATCCCGAAAATTAAAAAATTACTACCAATGATACGTTTCCTTACGATTTTATGAGTCAAAGAAGAGTGCAAGACACCTTACAACACCTTATATAGATACAAGTATGCACATACACTTGTACGAACATGAGACGAGATCGAGGTTCTAGAAGCAGGAACAGACTGGGCGGAGGAATAAAGATGGCAGAGAAAAAAGAAGAAGAAGACAAGAGAGACCAATACATCGCCTCTAGTTATTGAGTTTCGAGAATCTATTTAGCGTAGACTGTGTTTTTGGCGGATCTGATGGCTTTGAAAATTTTTCGTCGATATATCGGCATCCGGCCTGACAGTTGAACTTCCGTGATGACGAAAGCAATTTCACGTTCGATGTAAATTCAACAGTGTTGTATGTACAGTTTATAGGGTATATTCATATGGAACGATGGGCACTTTTATAAGCTATACGAAATGATTTTACTCGGCGGCATTTGCTTTCCAATGGTTAATGTTTTATGTCATTTTACGACAACGGAATATGTATAATACGGACCGGGGATTGTGCCACTTTGTCTTAAGCTTGTTTTGTCAATACTCGGCTCGTTGATGCCCCCGCGTAAATCGCAATTTCAATCGATTATTACGGAAATATGCTCTTTTTATTTACACTTTACGATTATCTTAAAAATTATAAAAAACGGAATTTTCTAAACTGTGATCAATTTATACACTGGGAATTATGTTTGCAAAAACTGAATTTTTGTAACTTTTAATTGTTTAATTACATTTTATTTTAAAAACAATATTGGTACATTCGAACAAAAACGTATTATTATAAAATAATATTATATATTCAGAAGAAGCTTTTAATTATTTTCAAGTATTTTTGCTCTTAGAAAAATACAGTTACTCCTTAAAATTTAAGTAATTGTTTGAGTTTTTTAATAAGCTTAGTAAGGTATATTATCAAATTTAGAATATATTAAGAAAATATATATTAGAATTAAATTGCAATTATAGAATAATGGTTAATTATATTTTTTTATTCGAACTGAAATTACTTCTTTATACGTCCTATAAATAGTATAGTATCTCGTCCTCTCGTTAAATCTCAATATTTTCAATGTACAATTAGTTTTTGGAGGATCAGTGAACGAGCGCTTTACCCTCCGACACTGCGGCGTAATCGCCCATGGCTTGCAAAGCTCGAAAGTACCGTCTGTTACAGTCGTTTAACGTGGAATTAGACCGCTCTGTTGATCTTTCGAGACAAGCTACGTGGCATGGATAGAGCCAGTTTAGCCATTCGGGGTCGCGTACGAACCGGGGTTGCCGGCGGGTACCATGCGGGGGAGGGCAGGGATTCGACTCGGAGATTGGTTCGCGTCAGTTCGTGGCTCACCGGCGAGGCACGGGTCGCATCTGTCTTCTCCCAGCCCTATCATGGCTCGCAGGGTGAGGGACGACGGGCTTCGCCGAGGCCGTTCGAACCGGCGTGATGGATATGCGAACCCGGTGCGCGGGCAACCCTTCGCATACCAACTATAGCGCGCTCTTCCATCCCCGCGCTTGCACACACTCGGGCACCCTCATCCGAGGGATAGCTCGAACAAGAGTCAGCAGCCTTACGTGATGCTTTCGCGTTAATGAAAAATAGTGCGTACGACGTTTTTAGTTCGGCAAGTGGCGTGTGAACTTATAAGCGATCTTAAATTATATCTGTCATATCTGTCATATCTGTCCAATATAGTTACTCGGAAGTTATCTACTCGTGCATATTCTTTTTTTCTGAGAGAAATGTCACTCATGTCACTTTGACTCTTCCTGATCTTTGATTATATTATTACAAATGTTTTAAAGATCTTACACATAACACATAATTTTCATCTTTTAAATGAACCAAATGAGAGACATGTGTCCTACTTCCAAAAATGTTTTAAATCCCTTAAATGGACCAAGTGACAAGTATCCATTTCCTAAATATGTTTTAAATTTACGTAAACTTTTAAATAGAACATTTAAAGGTAGGATTTTAACATAACGGAATAGCATTAAATAATGCTAAAAAAATCAAATTTTAAGAATAATGATGATTTTTTTAGAAATCGTGCGGATTGTTTTTTATATTCTTTCGGAATCATCATATCATTTGGAGAGATGAGATGATTATTTTTGGAACTATATTCGTCATTAGTATTGTGTTAATGAACGGTATGTAAATTTGACATACAGGATAGGTTGTCGTATTTGCAAGTTAACCAAAAGTAAATTTGTACTGTTCTATTGTTTGTAGTTATCACGGACGACATTACAAAGAGAAATTATTAGAGTGTATATATGTTTATAATGGCACATGGGGGCAATATAATATAAAACTTCGTTTATAGATCTGACATCATTTTCCATGAAATTCAAGAGATGTCATAATATGTCGTTCTTTTCTGATAAAAACGTCACTTTGCTCCTTATTCGATTATTATTACATATTAAACATGTCTGTATTTTAGAAGTTTTTCTAATATATAATACTTTTTTTTAAATGAATCAAATGACATGTATCCTAGTTTCCAAGATATGTCCTAAATTTTTTTATCATTGTTAGCTTTTAAACAGAACATTTAAAGAAATGTGACAAGGTGAATACCATATGTGGACATCTAGAATATTTATGGCATTTAACTTTAAAAAATGTTTATATTAATTGAATACACAGATATCTTTTTAAATAAATTGTGTTTTTCCGACTCTGTAGGCTAACTTTGCATCATATTAAAAAAAATATCTCAAGAAAATGATTAATAAATAATTTTTCTTGTAGATAGATTCAAATAAAAATTTATTTTTTTGGGGGGGAAATTTTAGGAAAATAATAAATTTTTACTTTTTCTCCCGACTGCTGCCAACCTTCGGTTGGCGAAGACGAGGGAGTATGCGTTTCACTGGGGCCGAATCTTTGTTACCTTAGTTCTCGATAACTACAACATACTATGATATGTGCTTCCGTATATAAGTTTCTTATTGATCAAGCAAGGTTTATAGCTTATAATTATCATTAATCGTTGTGTTAAATAAAAAGCGAAAAAACGATATATTACATTTATACGTTCTCTTATTGGCTATCGACTGAGTTACAGAGGAAATTGATTAACCAATGACATGCATCCGCATGGGGAATTTTAGTGATTTCCAGTTACCTCTATTGAGCTCCGGCAGAACGTACAGCTGTTCTGTTCATTGCTGCACGCTCATTGGATATCGCTCGTCGTGCACGATGTTATCGCGCGCGCTGGTCTGCTCTATTGCTCACATGTCATATTTGGCCGGTAGTTAGAGGTTAAGTTTGTTTATACAGGTTTAATCTTTACAAAATTAAATAAAAATATAATAAATAGTGTGATAAACAGTAATACACTGCCTAATACAAGTTTGTTTATCGAATCATTTCCTTGGAAATACCATGTGGTATCAAGTATCTTATATGTGTGTATACATACAGGGTGTCAAGTAATAAGCGGATCACTGCTCGTGATGCCCGTGATGGGCAGTTAAAGCGGATAAAACTGAATCGAAAAGTCTTTTACTGTTTTGTAAGTATTTCAATAATTAATAAGAAAATAATTAATAAAGATACGCGAATCAAGATGCGTTCGTGCGATTCGACGAGAAGGAGCAGCCCAATGTTTACGTTGCTAGGCCGCGGCGAGATATTGGGAGGAACGCTATGTTTATAACAAAAATTATTAACTATACATGAGTGACACTCATTGTCGTTATTGTTTATAAAGCACTCCTCTCATAATATTTCGCTATGCACATAGTAACGTAAACATTGGGCTGCTCCTTCTCGTCAAATCGTGTGGATGCACACTGATTAATTCTCTTATCTTTATTAATTAATTTCTCATTAATTATTGAGAAACTTACAGTACGATAAAGGACGTTTAATTTGATTCAGTTTAATTCGCTCTTTCTGTCCACGAGAAGTGGCCCGCTTATTACCTAACACCCTGTATATACATGTTTATATAATTGTAAATTTAAATTTATTATATATAAATAAAAATCATTAAAAATGCCTAAAAGATAGAGAAAATTACTTGTCATAAATAATCTCATATACTATTGTGTATAAGATTTAGATTATGCCTATAGTGCCTACATTTTCAACTATTTATATATTATAAAATATACTTCTGCATAGCATAGAAATATATATATTGCTTTTAAAAGTATGAAATAAATAAATAATTCAAATCTTGCAACTGCAGCAAAAAGATTGTAAACAAAAATTATAATAAAATTAAAAAAATGAAAACTTAAAAATTAATCAGTAAAAAACAGATTAAAAAAACTAAAAATTAAAGAATTAAAAAATTTAATAAAAACAAAAATTATAATAATAGAAAACAAAATACAAAAAACAAGAACTTAGAAATTAATTGGTAAAGAGTTAGTTTAAAAAAAATAGACTCCCGACTGCTGCCTAAAGTAAGTTAAATAATAATAAAAAACCGAAAATTTTAAAAAGTTAAAAACAAAAACTTATATAAAAAAATTAAATTAAAAAATTGTTTTTTAAAAAAAAAAGACTCCCGACTGCTGCCTAAACTAGGTTAAATTAAATGCAGAAAATAAAAATTAATAAATAAAAACAAACTTATAAAAAAAATAAATTTAATAACTAAAATTTAAAATAAAATGTAAAAACAAAAACATACAAAAAAAATTTAAAAACAAAAATTTATACAAAAATAAATTTAACTAAAAACAAGTTTAAAATAATAATTTTAAAAAATTTAAAAACAAAAACTTTACCAACAAAAACAGGTTTAAAAAGTTTAAAATAATAAAAAAAATTTAAAAACAAAAACTTATACAAAAATAAATTTAACCAAAAACAGGTTTAAAAAGTTTAAATAATAAAAATAACAAGTCTTAAAAATTAATTGGTATATAAGACAGGTTTATTTGGTAATAAAAATGTAATACACATATAATAATAAGTATAAAGTACAAAATTAAAAATTTCTAAAAATTTAAAATAATATTAATTATAAAATATTAAGACAATTGACACACTATTAGGAAATATTATCTAATAACAAATATGATTAAAAATATATACAAATACTTGATTACTTACTACAATTTATTCTTCTTATTATTATATTTGGCATTACAGATATAATTATTAATTGCATATTTTAAAAAAGCAGTCGGGAGACGCCACGCCAAATTTTATACTTAATATTTCAACATATATTTTTGCTTCTCTTTTTCTGTACGCAGTTAAACAACTTAAATACAGAATTTTCTTTGACATCTAAAACGTGATTGAGAAACACTTGGCATAGCGTCTGCAATTAATATTTGTTATTAGATAATATTTCCTAATAGTGTGTTAATTGTCTTAATATTTTATAATTAATATTATTTTAAATTTTTAGAAATTTTTAATTTTGTACTTTATACTTATTATTATATGTGTAGGGGAGACCGGGGCTAAAAGGTCAGTTTTTTTTCGGAGCCGATTTTTAACAACAAAATAAATAATTGAAGTTAAATGTGGTATACCACTGTAAAGAGTGAACCTTTAGCTACAAAATTTATTAAGGAAATTTTTATCTACGTCGCTTTGTTTAACCGGTATAGAGCAAAAACGACAACGGTGCAAAAATTGAAATCTCAAAAATGCCGGGGTTTAAGCGTCACCCCCCCAGGGCTGATCAGTCACACTGCATTTTCAATACATATACGTACAGCTAATCCTGAAAAATAATAGGATACATTTTAATAATTGTTTTTTAAGAGAAAAATATAAAAATTTATTTAAAATTTTTATGCGAAACATTAAAAAATAATTGTTTTACCTAGACCTATTCCATAAAACAATTTAGGCACGTGAATACAGAGGTTAACCAAATCGTAAACTCCCCAACGGCACGTCATATTGTCAACGCGGGCAACCACGGGGAACACGCGTGACGGAGTTCCGGTGCCATAGGATCAGCGCGGACCCTCGAGCAACCTAACCAAGCCGCGTTTCTCGCGGGGGAGCGATAAATAGCGACAGGGGGGTTAGAAAAGCTCGCGGTGGAGCGCGACCATTTTACCGACTCGACGGCGTCCTCGCGCCGATTCCTCGACGCGCCGACGACGACGACGACGACGACGACGACGACGACGGCCACGACCACCACGACGACGACGGCCACGACCACCACGACGACGACGATGACGACGACGACGACGACGACGACGACGATGACCACCACGACGACGACGACGACGATGACCACCACGACGACGACGACGACGACGACGATGACCACCACCGACACCACCACCACTACAACGCCGGCGACAATGACGCCGAGACGATGCGGCGAACGCTGGACGATGCGGTCGCACGCGCGACTGTCACTGACACAACGACCAACAACGACGATCTACCGCGCGCGCGGCATGTCAACTCTCGCGCGGAAATCGCGGGATCTCAGAGCCGTGCCGTGCCTCGCCGTACCTCGCCGACGTGCCGTGAGCGCGAGCGATCTCAAAAACAACGGTCCGCCATCTTTTCGGTCGGCCAAAACACCCGTTTTGCGACGATACGTGCGTACTATTTCCCTCCTATACAAACTGACGCACGTGCAAGGGAAGACAGAATCACGCTCAAGGGAAACCTAACCTGAAATTGGCGAATTCGCCGTGAGCTGAAGTCGTGCGCCCGGCGCGCCACAGTGACTGACCAGCCCCGGGTGCTTACTGACTGATTAGCCCCAAACACAAGTTTCAGGTTTGATCGCCCACGAAATATTAGACATCAACGATAATGAAAAAACTACACTGGATTCGTGTTCAGCATGCATTACTCTTTATAATCACGTACCGCGAGATTTGGAGAGCAAATATTATTGCAGATATTACAATATTTCCACGCGCAGAAAATTTCACTTTCACCTTCCGAAAACACGTTTGCCCTCGTAAAAATCATAACACGGCAGGTAACCTGCCGAAACTCCGTTGGTCACATGGGTACCATAAGCAGCGTTTACAATGTTAATAGCGAGTTCGCACAATATACAGGTTCCGAGATATTTGATTTGACACTTCAACCCCGTTGACCTTTTAGCCCCGGTCTCCCCTATTACATTTTTATTACCAAATAAACCTGTCTTATATACCAATTAATTTTTAAGACTTGTTATTTTTATTATTTAAACTTTTTAAACCTGTTTTTGGTTAAATTTATTTTTGTATAAGTTTTTGTTTTTAAATTTTTTTTATTATTTTAAACTTTTTAAACCTGTTTTTGTTGGTAAAGTTTTTGTTTTTAATTAAATAGATTCAATCTATCTATCGCTATCTTAATTTTTAAAGCTTCACTAGAACACAAAATTAAAGGGTAATCTAATATTAGAGCACTGTTTATCTGAAATATTTAGTAAGGGAGCAAAAATTTTTTGGCAACGGTACCGACTTTATCCAGGTTGCACGGGTCGATACGACTTTTTCACGCCAGGTAGGCTAAAAATTTACGGGCGCGCGTGTCATCTCATCTGCTTCATCACGATAACGTCTAGTCTGCTGCGTCGCGAAAATAGCGGAGGGACGCGCAGTCGGCGTGACATGAAATACGCAACGCGGAAACGTATGGAAAATTGCAAAAAAGCGACAATACGTCGAAGGGACGAGATATATGAAGTGAAGTATTTGGGAAGGGAGGTGAGAGAACGGTGGAAGGGGATTGCGAAAAGCGGAAGAGCAAAAGGGATGCTGATGGAGGAGGCAGAAACGCGAGGGGAAATTATGCCGTGAATAAATAACTCAATCATAACCGCGTTTAACGCCGCGGCTGCATCGTATGCACGTAATATGCAGTTTCTGAGAACTCTGGCTGAGTTTCAATGAGAGTTGAAGTCTCGATTTTAACAACTTCTCGGTCACTAGAAGCATGTTTATCTTTTTTTTACGTTGATGCTGCTTGCATATTCTGAATCGGCGAAAATTGATAAATAGTTTTTTATTCTTTTTAACTTCAAACGTGACATTTGCAATAAATAATTACATTACACATATGATTAATATGTCTTGTTTAATAATTATGTGAATTAATTATATCTGTATTACAATTTCTAAAGTTATACTCTTAAAAATTTTAATTTTAAAGATAAAAAATTTTTTTATGTTAATATAAATGCTGATATAAGTAATATTATTTATAAATAAAAAATTATAACAGTTTTATATCTGTGTATATGTAATACATATACATATATATAGAGTTTATACGATAAAATTTAAATAACTGGAGCAAAAGAGCAACGATAAAAAAATACATATAGCATGTTCCGAAACGCACACATATGTTTACTGACATGCATGGAGGTTGCACAGGTAATCGAAAGTGTCACTGTACGTCGACTGCGATGAGAAATATGAAAAATGAAGTGTCCGGAAAAGAAAACCAACGGTGAATGATTGCACATAACGTAGCCTGCAGTAAGTTTACAGAAGCAGCCGAGCCGGGAAGAAAATTACATCGATCGCATCACATATCTACGTCCGCTGTAGCATAAAATTTATTTCTGCGTAACGCGACGTGTAAACTTGACGCGTAAACTCAATGTGGCAGAACCTCGTGAGATAAGAATTAAATATATCTAGCGATATTAATGTGCCCTATATTTCAAATGTGCTCTATAATCAAATTATGATTCTTTAGGAGGAATAAGTTACTACTAACAATAAGTAAATGTGCAATTTAATACTCAACAAAATGTTTGATTTTGCATAATAAATGAGAGATTTGGAATAATAAATTTCTCTTTATTATTATAGAATCGATTATAATGTAAAAAGTTTTAACCTTAAAGAGCATCACCTCCTCGTGTGTGTATGTATGTGTGATTCTTCTCGTGACAGGAAGTTTTCTCGAAGCCACGACAGGAAGTTTGAGGGGGCTACGTTATACGCGAAGCGAAAAAAGTGTCGCAAACAGCTTGAAAATCACTCGTGCGTTCCTCGAGAGAGGGCCGGCCTCTCTCGATGACTTTGAATCAAAGCAGCTCGCTCGAGACAATAAGTCTCCCGCGGAGAGATTGAAGAGAACAGGAGCCGGGGGTGAGTTCAAGGGCTCGTACCGCGCCGGGATGAAGATACGGAAGGCCCCTTTAAGGGTCATGCACCGCGTCGGTGCATGAGCATGGATATACGCATTGTTCGTAGCGCGAGGAGTAGTTTTCTTTGACGCGCGACATTGATTAGACACGAGCAAATCGTTTTATTAAAAGATGAAACACAAAATGGCTTTACATTTACTTATTTCAAAATTAGCATAAATATTTTACAATCGTGTTATAGATTATGAGACTAAAGAAAGTTGCATACGTACAATAATTATGATATATGGGTGTTTCTACGTAAATAGCGTTTTTTCAGATTGCAAATCTCTCAATTTCAAACATACCTAAAAAAAATTTTTTTTCCTGTTTTTGAGTGAATATAGAAGCAGAAACATACCCTGAAAGCCAGCGTACTACAACATCAAAAACCTGAAAGTAATGGCTTATTCATCAGTGATCTGGTAAAGTGCGGTAATGAGTCGACTTTGCATGTCTAGTAAAATATTGAATTACCTCAACAATGAGTGATTTTGAGAGGAAATGTCAAAAAAATTCCTAAAATTACTTATTCCCGAGATAAATTCACAATTAGCAAAAAAATTCAATTTGATAAATGCCGGTTTACCATTTTCGTATGGAATTAGCAGATTTTGATATTCTTACATAAATATTGACGTCAAGGAATTGGGAATCTGTCAGTTGACTTCGTGATTTAATAAAAATACAAACATGAATCAATATTTATTGGTAAAAACCCATGAATGGCCAGGTGAATGACATGCCAGTAGACTGACATTTCATGGTTGAATTAACCTCACTTTCTCCTGAATTGACGTAAACCAATTTCCATTAAAAATTAAGTTTAGCCCACCGAATATCATCAGAATTTTACCACTAGAAGGAAAAATTCACTGCGATATAATAAAAAAAGATGTGCCAGGCAAATGACTCGTAATTTTATGACATACCTTTTCTCAAGAGAAATACATGATTACGATTGTATCACGCTCAAAACAACCAACCACCAATAATGTAAACAACACACCTGATGTCCAATTCTTGAAATCTCCACACGAGAGTCCCATTGAATCGATGCAACATGGCGGAACCGCGATAAAATTCAAAATGTGCAATTTTACTCCAAATGTCCGGACCAAGTTTGAAGCCGGTTTTTTCGGTTCCAAAGGGAGATTTATGTTTAATAATGATGTTAAAATCTTAGTTCTATATTATGATTGAATGAACATGGGGAATTTTCAATTGAGTTTGCAATTGGAGGGAGTAAGTGTAACTGGAATAGAGAATTTTCGACAATGGACAGGCCAGGTAACTGACATTTTTAGGAGTTTCTGCATGTTTCCATTGGATAAGCCACTCCCCAATTAACAGATTAATGTGCGATACTTCAAATACGATGCAGTAGTGAACTTTCACAACGCTTGCTTACCCTCCTCTCAATCATGAACATATAACAAGCTTGGACAGTAAAAAACGCTATTTACGTAGAAACACCCATATACATATGTGTAAATTGATAAGTTTATAGTGCAAAACGTGGACAATTTGCGAGCAATAATATTAAATTAGAATGATAAGGTAAAAATAGATACTGTATAACAAAGAATAAACAAATTTATTTGTAATAAATTATTTAATCCTGCATCTTTATATTTGTAAAGTAAATATTAAAAACGTTATACAAAATTTTGAACAATTTGTTTAATTATCTTTCTGCAAAATTTTTTTATTAAAATATCAATAAATTAATTAGGTACAGATTAAAACATTAAGTTTAACCAATATTGATAAATATAGTAATTCCTTCTCGCTTCAAAAATTTAGCTTGCTTTTGCTTTTTGTTGCGAAAAATGAAACCCCAATGAAATCTAGTACCGCCTGTGGATATATACAGCAAGTTTCAATGGTCAACTCCATACCCCGAGAGGGAAAATAGCATTGCGATTGAATGGCATCACGATTGAACGGTCCATAATCTGACAGCCGAAATGTGCGGCTACAAGATGGACTGGACCATTTTATCGATCTTCTTTTATCAAGCGGTTATTCTCGACAGAAAATATCTTGAACATGACATGCGAATACAAAATTAATCTTTTCTTTTATTTGTTGATTTATTATATATACCTATAAACAGAATTAAAATTAATTAATTGTAATAAATTTTATATTATTTCAATGATTATATACATATTACTTGAAAACTTCTTTCTTCTTGTTGGCACAGATTTAACATAGATTTGTATTTTAACTTTTAGTTATTCTCTTTTTTACATAATACGGATTTTTATTGTAATACATATTTAATTCCCATCTATATTTTTGTGTTATCAGAAATTAAATATCAAATCACTTTTAGTTATTTAAACTGCTTTTAATTTAAATTTAAAAAATAGCTTTTTTTAACCCAATTTAAAATAAGAATTTAATGCAGAATAAAGCAAAAGGAATCGCATTATGAAATATTCCATAAAATCGACGCTTCAATTGTTTAGAGCACCTATCTTATTTCGACCATGATAGAAATGTTTATGGATACTGCGTGATCACATAGAATATTTCGAATGGAACGCGTGTTTGTTTGGCGCCAATAAATTGATACTCGCATCAATTTTGTACGAGTATCTCGAGAAGCTTGAGAGATCGAACGGCATCGTGAAGGTTGCTCGAGGAAGGTTTACCAAGGAATATCGATAATCCAGGCTTCTCCGCTTATCACATGCGCTCGAAGGGTTTACTGATGTTTATCGTTCAAAATGTTGGAAGTGGTCGCGCTAACAATATCACACATCACGTTTTCATCAAAACACATTATTTATATTGCTACATATATCTTTTATTATAGTTTAACATTCAAATAATATATTGACAAACATGAAATATATGAGTGTAAAATATAAAAAAAATTGTTTTAGACAATTTAACAATTTAATAAGTAGGTATCTTTTATTTTAAAACAGATTAGAAGAATTTAGAAATGAATTTTTTCCTATAAAATAGAGGACGACAATAAAAACGTTAACGTCTGCTGTTTTAAAGTAGATAACAGAAATTAAAAATCAAACTTTTCGCGTAAAGCAAACTAACAACGACCCCTTTTAAAGCAGATCAAAAGAATGCAAATAAACTCACTCTCTTTGTGAGGGAAAACGGCGACATCCGAAGGGTGGTTTTAAATTATCTCGGCGAATAAATTTCATAGAAAATTCGCGCGGCGACTTCGCTTCCTCTCAGCTTTATCCCTATTCGCGGTGTCGTGATTAATCGAGTGCACGATTCGATCTCGGCAATCGCTTCGACAAATGATGATTAATGGAGCCACTTCGCCGGGAAAACGCGCGCGCGCGCGCCCCTCGAATCGTCCACGAAATCTCGTGCTTTTCGGCTCGATTCCCTGCATTCGGGACCGCCATGAGATTTATTCGTCGTGCGAGCATGGAAGTAAAATCCTCGAACTACCTTCAGATTTATATGGCGATTCTGTTCTCCCGTAGAAACAGCATGCATCCTATAATCTTGCGTTCTTTTTACGTAACCACGCTATAAATTATCTCTTACAGACGATCAATAAATATTAAATATCATTTTCATAAAAATAGAAACGTAATATCCATGTTTACATTTTTATCTAAAATTTATATTTTAACGAAATAAAATGTCAATCTGTTTAATTAAATATCACATTTTTATGTTCTCCTTATCTCTCAATTTATTTTCTGCATTATAATAGAGAACATTTATATGTTTTAGTTTGTATAGAGTAGTGACGCTTTTTAAATTAAATATATAAAAATTTGACTACAAGAGAGAGAAAGAGAAAGAGAGAAGACAAATTCGCTTAGATTATATTTTGCGATTATCTGTGATCTTTAGATTTATTTGCCAGCCTAGACATTAGACATTGTTTTGAATAATTGAGTGAGCAAACAAATGACCGTCCAACATGTGTCTCCTCGATTAATCGCGCGCCCGCGTCTGTTTTGCTATTTGTAGAAGAGACCAGCGTTGAAAAATCGTAGCAGATACGTAGCTTTTGGCCGCCGCGAATTTTTCGTCGTCACCCTAATCGAGAAGTTTTGTCTCGTTAAGCCTCCCTGCTGTAAAGCTCTAGCACCCTCCGGAGTTTTTCTCCTCCAACATTTGTCGAGTGAAGACGTTTCGATGAAACGGGGGCTGCGATAGTGAAAAAAATAGGGTATGAGGAAGGAGAGAAAGGGTAACAGAAGGATCGGAGGGAGAAAGTTTCGTTTCGACTTAAGTACTAAGCTGACTTTAAAGTTTCTGTTGTATCAAGAAGTTGTTGCTCTAGTCGAGCGAGAAAGGAAGAGGAAGGGGAGGAGAGAGAGAGAGAAAGAGAGAGAGAGAGAGAGAGAGAGAGAGAGAGAGAGAGAGAGAGAGAGAGAGAGAGAGAGAGAGAGAGAGAGAGAGAGAGAGAGAGAGAGAGAGAACTCGCGCATCAAATTCGGCTCATAACAGCAATCTCGAATTTGCCAGAGGCTTTCGTACATGCTGTATTATGAATTAATTCATGTGCCATCCAGAGGACGCGTAGTGCACAGTCTTGGCCCAGGATTGTCGATATACAGCGATGTATTTTAGCATCCTCCTATTCCAAACCCTTCGGCCGGAATAAGCAAGCTTGCTTTACATATACTGGTATCTAGCTATCAATTAACATCTAAACGATATCCTTTTCCGAGAATTGAATTAAATCTACATATATTTAACATAAATCTGTCATTTTGACTGGATAGTAATTTTAAAAAAGTTAACCGTTTATAATAATGATGAGACTATTAACAAAAATTAGTTATTAAAGTTGGATTTAATTTGATTATACAAATATCCTTGAATAACAATGAAATTATTTTTATTGCATTATATATATATATATATAATAAGATTTATAGCATATAAATTTCTTAATTTGACTCTGTGCAGAAAATTTTATTAACGGGTTTTTTTTGTTTTTTTTTAATATAAAGCGTTATTTTGTTCTCTATTTGTCTTTCTGTAAATATTCCTTTAATAGAATTTAAAAATTTTATTCACAAACCAGATAAGTAGACACGTCCCTTCTTTGCAAGAAAACACGATTTTTCATTGTGTTCCGCGAGGTTTAAACACTTGCATTAACAACAGACGACGTTTTTCTCTATTCCATCCTCATTTTTGCCATATTTCGAAGTTAAAGTAATGCTGCATTAATTGTGGCGGAAAAAAGTATCTGCACCGACTCGTTATGGATATAACTAATTCCAATAACGGGCTCGTTAATCAAACCGCACTTTCCGGCAAACGGACGGATGTGCGACTTCCGTTTTGTCCCTCTTTTTTTCGTCGATTCTTTATCCCCTTTTTGCGGGGCGAACGCGTACCACTAAAATAAAGAGTTGTGAATTTATACGTCTGCCTGGGATGGCGGCCGCACTTTGTCAGGCACATATGACTCCCCGATCTATATTGTACTTTTTTTTAGCTCTTTCATTGTGACTGTTAATTAAAGAAGCACCGTGAGAATGATCGCAACGAATTTATCTTGATTTCGAAGTAACGGCGAATTGTCTAATTGCTTGCTTGCAATTTCCAAAGACAATAAATTTTTGGTAGAGGATAGGAATGCGTACGAATTGGACGTTGGAAATTCTAAATATATTAAATTTTTACTCGATACAGGATATTGTGTTAATTTAGATTTCTAATCACATTTCTGTTGTGAGACGTAAAATATTTTTGAAAATGATCTTGCAAGATAGTATTTTTTAGCATCTTTTAGCCTCTTATTCATAAATATGAATTTTATACTTTTTATAATTTATTAAAACTCTATATATCTATTTATTAAAATTTTCTTCTACATGGATTTGTGTTACAATAATAGATATCCTATGTTACAGATAAAGAAGTAAGAAATAAGTAAAATATGAATGTTATGTAGATGAATAATAGGGAAGTATTAAGGAAATACAGTGGTTTCTCGTATCCGATGAAGCAGTTATAATCGGCATACCCAATTTCGTGCCTTTACGAGCAACAAGACTCATTCCCTAGAACGATCCCTTTCGTCAGTTATTTGCGGTAAATAAACGATCGAAGGTATTCCGTTTAATTGTTTCGGCCGTAGTTCTCAGACCACGACACCCGTTTTGCTCTCGATCTTTTCCATTTTCCTCTTTTCTATTCTTCGAATCATGAAACAATCCTATATTATATTTATATTACGTAATATATCATACAACTGTCGAGCTAATTGTTTCATCGTTCATTTTAGATTTTCGTTTTGTTGACAAACAGCGTCAAAGAATCTTTATTCAAACATTTTCGCCGTGCAAATATTTTCAACAAACTAGAATGCTCATCAATTGAGTGTGGAGAATTTACAATTTTGTCACTTTTTACTTTTATATTACTTGGAATTAAATTGCTTCGTTAATATGCAAGGGAAGATGCATTTAACAAAATTATTCTCACGTGATGCGATTTTTCCATTCGTCCTCGAAGTTTCTACGGAAGCTCGGAGAGCATTGGGATGCGGTTAATAAATTTCGAGTGACTAATGGACACGTTCGTGCAAGCACGCGCGCGAGCATGCGAATCTTGGAGGAAGCCACCGCTCCGCTGGCACTCCAGTTGGATCGACTGCAAGCCCGATGGCTAATTAGATATTAACGACAGAATTAGGGGTGTGCGACGAGGCACAGTCTAATGGGATATTAGCTGGCAAATTAGGATACTAGAACTGGAAATTAGAAAATTACCTCGGCGCGTTAGTAAGCACGTGACCGTAGTTTCCTCTCGCGAGGAGGTGTTGATTTTTCACAAGATTTTAGATTGTTAAGTCTATGCGCGAATAGAACGGCTATATTTTTATTATATAAGGTGTTGAGAAAGAGGAGGTTAATAATTGAAAAGCTATGAAATTCTAAAACTTAATTTTTTAAAGAATTATATGTATACAGAATTATATGTATGTATATCTAAAAATTAGAAACGTTATAGATATATTTTCTCGATATATGTATAACCAGCATATATCGAAAATCTGTAAACGCAAAATATACTAAATATAATTTTCTTCGACATAGTCATTTTTATATTTAATGTAATACACATCAAATGCTGACAGCTGAAGATATATATATTTCGTAAATAATTAACAATAAGAACCAAATGGAAATAAAAGTCTTATTGATATAGCTATAGTATTGAAAGGTGGAGAATATTTCTCCTCGGGGGAGTTGAGCCTCCATCTTAATATTAGGGTACTTTGACCCTAACTGTTTATTAAGGGACGGTCCTAAAAGATAAGTTTCGCAAAAAGCATAAAGTTTCGCACGAAAGTTATTTAATCAATACTACAATGTGTCGAGAATAAGAAATATCTTGTGTCAGATGGAAGGGATTGTCAGAAATTTTTCTGAAATCATGCCACACCGATCGTCTATAACGACTATCGTGTCGCGCGTTTCGCTGGGTAAATATATTCATATTCGTCAAAACTGGGGTTATCGTGATACCGGGCCGGGGGCAGGTACGCCTGATTGATACCTGGTTCGCGTGATTCTCGCGAAAAGGCCCGTTGTACGACAACGCGAGCGGCAACGAGGCCAATAACAACGACGATGACAGCGGCGACAGTAACGCTTGAAAAATTGCCGCGCACCGCGGGGCGATCGGTTTTTTAATTTTCTCGCGCAGACCCGCATCCGCGATAAGCGCCCTTTAAAAAAGAGAGAGAGTGAGAGAGAGAGAGAGAGAGAGAGAGAGAGAGAGAGAGAGAGAGAGAGAGAGAGAGAGAGAGAGAGAGAGAGAGAGAGAGAGTGAGAGAGTGAGAGAGAGAGAAGTTCTATGCTCGTTAACGAATTCATGAATTCCGAACGCCCCGCTGCGCCGCTCGGCGATCGTTTGTCGCGTTTGTCGCGTGTTCGATTAATCTATCGGTCGCCCTCTCCCCCTCTCATCGCCGTGTGTTATTCATTAAAAGTTTCTTGTTTGTAAGCACTCGATTGAATGCCGCGTACGTATGATTTACCTCGAAAAAGGCAAAATTCAGGTTTCGGTTGTTACATATGCAATCATTTAATTCGTATTAGCTTTCAGGCACGTCGGAGATAAAATCTCTCTTGCGTTGTAGCGCAATAAAATTAAAATATTTCCAACCAAACGATGAATAACGTACGACAGAAAATTGTATATCGTTCCCTGTTATTCACGAATGCCGTATCACGCACGAATCATTATCCCAGAGGACAGTATGGCATCTTTTCTTGCGGTCCGACGTCACGGCGCCGGCTGTTCCGTACCGTAAGAACGTACCACGTTGCTCCGCTCGGAATTCAATGGGAGTTGTTTAGTATTAGTGGACTTGTTGGTCCCCGAATGGCATCACTACACTTTGACAAATCCCCCCATGGGGGATATTGGAACGATGGGACGGCACACGGTCCGGATATGTTTGAAATTCCGGAGTGAAGTCCGCGGCAACAGCGGAGAAGGAGTCGTCTGCACAGGCCCGTTGACCTAAGCCGTGATGCGACCTCCCATTAGGCACGTAGGTGTCTATTCGCCTCACAGTCTTGTTTCACAGTCGCCTCGTAAAGCTGCGACGAGCAGCTCCACTGAAATCACCGCAGTTTCCCTTTTTCGGCTAACGTTTATCGATTAACACGTGACAAACACGTCTGTTTGCGTCGCTGCCTAGTTGCGAATTTAATTCTTCGTGGATGAATTAGTGAGGCGATTATTCGATATCTGCATTAGATATGATCTGTCGTCACATATAAAGTAAGAGATTTCAGATTTTACTTATTGATGAAAAATTCTATAATTCTATAAGATTTTTATTGCTTATAAAGATCTGGTGTTTGCTAAAAAATATTTTTACGATAGATATTGTTACGAATTTTCATTTTTCAGTCGAGTTATATAAAACATGGAAAAAACCAAATATTTAATCTTAATATGATTCTTATAATTACTGAATACGTATTCGCATGTACTTCACATTTTATTTCTATTTTTAACACAAATCGGTTCCCCTATAAGCATAATCATTATTCTATTACAATTATTACAACAGCATTGAAATCAGAAAAAAATTATGTTTTAGTAAATATTAGTTGCTCGATTTTTTAATCATTATGTAAATTATTTACATGTAACATCTAAAGTAAAGTATTATGTGTGAAATTTTTGTTTGAATTGTTTTCTCATATAAACGGTTATTAAGACGATCGATTCCGTGGTTTATTTAGCTAGAATGTTTATTCTAGCTAACTAAATGCAAAAAAATCTCTTATTATATCTCATTTTAATTAAATGCAAAATCTCATTTGAGCGCAGTCTCGACATTGAGAATATAAATAAGAAAATATGCGAATAGCATTGTTGATAATGAGTATTCTTAATGAGTACGTCGAACGTATCGATCGAGAACAAATGTGAAAAATAGGAAATTTAATCAGCTTCTCATCTTTAACTTATTTTTTAATGACTAGTTTAAATTTGCTATTATATAAGATGGCTATTTCAACATTTCTTTTATTATATTACATTAAATACTGCAGTAATGTAACTTTTTTATTCTTGTTCCAAAATTTCTTCTTTTATTATATGTTATTTTTTATCACAAATCGAAAAAATTGCATTGCAATATAAAAGAAAATTACAATTTTATTCGAAAGTAAATCTGATGCTCAATCGCGCAAAGTTTTTCTAAGCTTGTTCCAATTAAATCTCATTTTGTATTTGTTGATAGAAATTGATAATTATAAATCTTTCTCTAAACTATTTTATCTGTTAACGTTAGCTTCTGGGTTAGCATTAATAACTTTCTTAAACCTAGCTAACGTCAGTTTTCTTAAATTTGAGCAATTTATGGTGTTATTATTATTAATAATAATATATGTTATGAAATATTATTATTATGATTATTATATTCGATTAGTGGCGGTCTTTGACATTACCTCGCATCAAAATACCGTCCGACCAGTCATTAAGGGCACCTAAATTTAGTTTCGGGTCGATTCGAATCACGGCAACCCTTCCCCGCCAATCCTTCGGCACCTTCTCGCGTAAATTCAAGCGCGTATATAAGTCGGCGCGAAGCTAATCACAGGATTACAGATCCGTATCGTGAAGATTGAAGCGAGTGTGCCGCGACCACGAGAGCGTTTAGTGGCCCTCGTAATCCGACGATCGATCGCGTAAGCTCTCGAACGAAACAAAAGGAATAACTAAACCGTTAGACAAAGCGTTAATTATGGAACGCCCAATCATAGATTTGGTCACGCCTCTAAGAGTTACTTCGCCTTCGCGGAATATTCGCGGAATATTCGCGGAATTAATGCGGATTCTAGATTTATCAAAATAAGATTAACTTGGAAATAAATTTTAGATAACAATTCAAAGTTTATTACAACGAAAAAATTATTTTAAGGACTGTAGCATAGTAGGTTTCTTGTTAATATCTATAAGCTTTTCTTAATAAAAACTTCAGAAATCTATCTTTTTTCTGTTTTATATAGAGAAAACTTAGTTTCTCTTATATAAAAGTTATTCAATCATAATTAGGACTTATTATAGACTTTTGTTTTAGATATTTCTCTGAGCACATTTCTCTGCAGTAAAATGAGAAAAAAATTATATTAATATTGTAACATTATATTAACATTAGGGTAACTCGGGGGAATATGCCAGTGTGGGGAATATGCCACTCGTTGTGTTTAACAAAGCTACGGCTAAAAACGCTCTTGTAAATACCATGAAATTGTTTATAGTTCTATATCTGATGTTTTGCATAAGTTTTGTTTATCTCCTGGCAGTATTATAGTTTTTATTTTAATAATATTATTAAAATTCAAAGAAAGTAATAAAAACACATTTTTTACACGTTTTAAAACACATGTTTTAAACAATAACGCCTCGAATGTATATGAGGAAGACTAAAAAGAAAAAAAATGTAGTTGAAAAAAGTGTAGCTGACAGTTATAAAATTTAAAGTTATAAAATTTACAAAGTTTTAAGATTTCAAGGTTTATAAGGTTTTAAATTTTGTAAGGTTTAAGGTTTTAAAGTTTTTAAGATTTATTTTTTATTTTAATTTTAATTGTTGCAATCCAATATTACAATAATTTTAATATTACAATTTAATTTTAAAATTTTATGTTTAATTTTTTATGTTAAAAACTATTTGTACTGAGATTATACTGACTTATTTTAAAGACTATTTGTACTGTTTTTATGAATAAAGTACACTGAGAAAAAAATTTACTAAAATAAAAAAAATTTAGCTTAATTTTAGTAAATCGCGTGTTTGCATGCAACTGTGAACGCGTTTTTTTAAAATAAGAAACTGTATGTATTTATTTGAACAACATAATTCTTTTATAAAGGAAATAATTAATTAATTATAACAAGTATTTACTACAATGCAGTTAATAATTATTGAAATATAATTTTTATTTTTTACTAATTAGTAATTTTCTAATTATATTTATTACTTTCAACAAAATGCATTTTTTCATTAAATAAAGAATTCATAAACTTTAAGAAGTATTTTGTATACAATATAGTCAATATTTATAGAGATATGAATCTTATGTTTTATAAGTTAACAATTTTCTAATAATATTTATTTAATTTAAAAAAATAATTTTTCTATAAATTATTTTTACCTATAAGTAAAAACTTTAAAAATTTTTTCTAAAACATATATAAATTGGCGTCCAAGCGCCAAGAGATATCCTTGTAGAGAGAGAGAGAAGGGATTCTTCCACTTATATATATACGAGTCTTACGACAGTGGACTCTGTGGTTTTCGCCTCGCAGGGAGTCTGCTTATATATTATGGTTGGATATATTTTAAATTTGAGAAACGTTTCCCATCATACGCCACCTAGCAGCGTCGCGCGTCGTTGCGAACTTATAGGATTCCGTCGAGTTAAAAATGCTTACAAATAAAATATTCTTTTCCTTTTTTTGTCGAATATATTAACTTTATTTCAGTATGCGTTTCCTTAAATGTAATAAATTGCACTAAAGAAAATATTTATTTCTTATAAGTACTCCATTTATTATTTTTATAACTTTGGAAACGTGAAATTAAGTAAATATTTATTAAAGTGCCATTTCTAAAATTAAAAGATTCGGATTTAGTATTTTAAAAATTCATTTACTATATTTCAATAACTATTACACTGTAATATAGTAAACCTGAATTTGATTCAAGTAAACGTTTCAAGAAGAAAACATTTTCTGATTTTAATGCTTTAGTTTACTATAGTCAAATTAATAAGTTTTACATTTTAACATTATTTATTTAAATTAAGTAAATCTAATTTTAGTAAATATATTTACTAAAAGTAAGCAAATTTTTTTTTCAGTGTAACTTTTGAAGTTAAATTACTACATATTTGTATGTAGTATATTATTTTATACCATATGGTTGGGTAATATGCCATTTTGCAACACTTTTGTATTTCTTTCTTTTTAATAGTAAGCAATCAAAATATTTTATTAAAATCATGTACAAATGACAGATAAAAGAAGGAAAAAGGAGACCAGTATGCAAAGATACTTCAAGGAGAAAGAAAAATAGAAAAAAAATCAAATTTTTGTTAAGTGTGACATATTCCCCCGAGTTACCCTATATTTAAAAAATTACATTAACGCTGTAACCTTTATTTGTAAAAAGATATAGAAACTCCATTAAATATAAAATAATCTTTATGTAGATAGAGAAAAACGAAATGGTAAAAAGTACGTTAATTAAAGTAAAACAGATATTTTCTTATAAGTATTTTATGCTTTAACATTGCCCTGAAATGACACCAATCAAAAGTAGATGAAACGTCATTAGTAAAGTGGAAGCGGACATTAAACGATATTTGCGCAGGAAATTTATTCCGAGTTCGACTCGATGTAGCTATTTTCTCATGCGCGTTGTAGTGGAAGATTTTGATTAATCTCCTGGGTATACATGTGCGAGGATTTGCTACTTCTAACGTAACCAAGCATGCCACTTCTTGAGTCCCCATGAGGGAATTGTTGAGGACGAGTGGAAACTATGCGAACCAAGAAACTCACCGTCTCTACCCCAAGCTAAACAAGTTTCAACGTAATACGCAATAAAAGAGAGAGAGAGAGAGAGAGAGAGAGAGAGAGAGAGAGAGAGAGAGAGAGAGAGAGAGAGAGAGAGAGAGAGAGAGAGAGAGAGAGAGAGAGAGAGAGAGAGAGAGAACCACGATAATCGCGCGACACATCGCGTAAAAAAGAATTTACATGAAGTCGAGCGTGAACGAGTGTGAGATTTACATTTTTGCGAATTAACATTTGCGACGCGCGCGAATCTTTTTAATTATGGTAATTGAGAAACATATCCCTTGAGCGTTTTGTTCGTTCTAACATTATGGCTTGTAAATGTAAAATATTCTGATAATAACCCATTTCGCCAAGCTTCTCCAAGTTCTCATTAACGAACGCTAACTTGACGAGGCATTTATCTTTCATGCCTCGCTGGAAATGGATGCAATTTAGCAATTGACAATGCTAACGAACGCTTGTCAAGCGCGAAAAATTGTATTTAAAGAACTGGGAAAAATCCGAAGTTGAAATAAAAGGAAATAAGATCGATAATAACTATATCCGAATACGTGCTACGTAGATTAAATTCTAAATTTTGATGAGTTTTTAAAATTTGTTAGCAATTTGAATTATTTAATATATGCTCGAATTATTTCTGTTTTTATATAAAAGATAATATTTTGAGATAATTTACTAATAAAAATAAGAAACATCTATTTTTATAATTTAAGTGTATAGTACATTTGACATGTTTAAAATTTTTAAACGCTTTATCGATGCATCATATTTTTAAATATTTTACTATCTTACAATATTCTACATAAACAAAGCATTTTGCAATATACGCTGTGTACACGGTAAATATTTTAGCTCAATGTTACCGAATTTTTAATTATGGGTACAATACATTGAATCACGTAGTCGTGTGTGTGTGTGTGTGTGTGTGTGTTTGCATTTCGTGGAACTTTTGAAATTTTGCGAACTAAAGTATTAATTCGATCCGTCCCTTTCGCTTCAGAGTGTTAGTTCACAAAGCGCGCACGATTCGTATTCGAGCGCTTAAGGAGAGGATCAAGTTCGCGGACTAGCGATTTCACTGCAGTTTCGCAAGTAGTTAGTGCATACCGCGCACGGCTCGCGCGGAAGCGTTCCCTCGGGGGGGGGGGGGCGTGGATGACCAACAGTTTAAACAGAAATTTGATCTATATGCTACCGCAATCTGAAGCTTTAAGCCAACGTCGATAAACATTGCATTCGAAGCGGCGCAGTTTCCAGCTGTACGTCAATATTTTCAGTACGATATGAACACGCGAGTGTATTTAAAGGGTTTCCAGAATTATCGGTTATAAAATTAAATTGATTTATTATGGCCTGTCATCGTACGAGAGTTACGCTGCACAGTTCGAATACTTCAATTTAAGGCTGGTTCGATGGAAATGGAATAACTGTAGATGACAAGTGACATAAAACAGACGGTTTTCGCATAATAAATGAAATAACACGCGAACCCTGTGCGCCAGGCTATTTTATTTGTCGTTTTACATTTCTCATGATATGAGGGGTGGGAGCTACCTGTTACGACAAAATTAGCTATTATTGTGATTTGACATATTCGAGTTATTGTCTAACAAATTCACTGGTTTTTCGATCGAGTCGACAACATGCCCTTTTACTGCCGCGCAACCGCGGCATTTTCTGCCAGTTTAAACGGAAATAGTACATCGTTAACTCTGGCTCAAAGTTACCTGCGACTCCGTGCGCCGAGCACGTAGATAATTCACTTATTTACCTACTTCAAGACAAAGCGTACCGTAAAAGCGAATCTGTCAAATGACGCGCGAAATAGAGTGTACACAGTAAAAAATCGTGTGTACATAGCGGTGCATATGTTAAAATTTTCTTGTGTTTATACCAAGATTTGATTAGGGTAAACTCGGGTAAGATGGCCAACCCATGTTCATTCGATGTTTCATGGCGAGCTAGATTGAAAGAACATAGGTTGGCCATCTTACCCGAGTTTACCCTATTATTTCAATGTAAAATTAACATACAACAGCTATGTTATTATTTTCTTAACATTTTCATGTGTTACATTTATGTCAACGTGATAACTTAACACTTTATGTATGTCATTTAGAAATTAAATATTATTTTGAGTTCTTTTAACACAATTTTTTAAAAATCAACACGTCTTAAAGTTATTTTAACACATAAACAAAAGTTAAAGTAAATTTTCAAATAATTGTATAAACTTTGACATACAAAATAATTAAATTTACTAAAAATTAAATGTTTCGATTACACACAATTCAAATAAAATAATTAATATTATGTGTTAATAACTTAAAAAATAAAGTCAAAAGAACAAATATAAATGTAAAGTATAGTGTTAATTAATTAACATTTCTAATTTGTTAACAAGTAACACACGATGAATGAGTCATTTTAACTTAAAATTTAGAGTGGACTTTTTGGGACATGTAAAAAATGTTAAAATTACGTTTTATTTTTTACTGTGTAAAGAGCCTTTCAGATGCTTAATCCATATGATAGCAAGATCGAGATGCCCAGATACGTTATCATATGGAAAGAGCAAGTCGGATTGTCTTTTGTAGTCTATGCGGAATGGACGGCATGGTGCTGGCTATGGTTGGAATGTCTTATGTGCGGAATTCCATGCCAAGGATGCTCGATCGCCAGGATTTTGGCAGCGATCGAGAATGTCCCCGCCGCGAAATCGAGAGCGATTTAGTGAATTCAGGAGAAGCAGCGTGTATTACGGAAGTAAAAGATTATGGAATGTTGGATTAATAGCAATAAGAAAGATAAATGACATAGAACAATATACACACTGAGAGAAAACGAAATAGTTGTGGCAACTATTCGTTTGGCAACTATGCAATTTAAGTATTTGTAACTAGTTTTCCAAAGTAATAGGAACTAAAGTAGTACTGAATACTATAAAAATTTAGTCACAGAAACTATATTTGTCAACTATTAGTTGATAGTGAAATAGCGCCTCAACTATAATTACACAGTTATATAGACTCCATACAAATAGATATGACAATAACATTTTTTCAGTTTAAACAAATATTTTTTTGAAGTGAAGTATACTTTCAAAAGCCAAAGCGGCGCGGGCGGCATGGGCAGCGCGGGCTCGCGCGGTGAGAGAGTTCGGCTCGCGCCCGCTACGCGGCGCATCGCCAGTATCCTTTTCGCGTAATTAAAATTCAACATCAATTCCTATAACTAGAACCGCTCAGCAGGGTTTCTCCAGCGACGCTGGAACTGTTCCATTTTGAAGATAAAGTTCGCACCGGCTACGCTTGGTGGTTGCTGGGACTATCTTTTCGGGAAACAGAGTCCGCGCTGTATTTACTGAACCATATCGAATATAAGAAAAGTTTATATACATTATGTATTCTATTCAAGCTCCTGTTTCACCTGTTAGTTGGTTGATCTTTTGATAAGTCTAGAGATTTGGCAAAAAATGCCATGAACATATGTACATATAATTATATGTCATCTTATTATAAGGAATTAGAGAAATAAAGATATCATCACATTGAGATAGGATTTCGCTTACGCTCTATATATACACAATATTTTGCAAAGGACACAAAGGACACAGCAAGAAATTGCATGCAAAAAATTTTTGCAAAACGGCTAAACCAATTTAATATCTTTATGTATGTACAGTCAATTACTAAAAGGTTGCAACGCTTTAATTTTCGTGTACCGATATTGATGATATCGATACGAGACGTTTGATATTTTTATCTACGATGCGTATCGATACGATGTATCGATACTTTCAGGCTGTATCGCCCATCTCTACGCTGGACAGTCCAGCGATCCTTCTCAGGATCGCCAGTCAGGGCGTGCTCACCCACATATATTATTCAATTTTTAATTATAAATCTGTATGATATATATTAATTATATAATTCTTTTTTAGGTTAAAATTCTTATTTTCCATGTAGTTCTTTTTCACTTAATGTTTACTTTTAAGTTCTTTAGTTTAACAAATAAGAAATTATTGTTTAGACAACTCTAAAAAAAATTATGTTTCCTTTATATTTCAAAAACTAGTTGATATCACTACAATAGTATTATTCATGTCACTACAACATATTTTTTGCATCAACAATATATTTTTTGTTAATGCGACTATTTTTTTGTAGTTTATCCAACGATTACTACAAGTATTACTATATTTTCTTAGTTTATATAACTTATTTATTGTTGTTATCACAACTTAATAATACAGTTGAGGCGCTATTTGTCTACAAATTTCTAGTTGCTGGTACAAATTTTTTCTCTGAGTGCACAATTTTGAAAGTAAGATACGATTTGAAGATTTTGTAGTGAGGTACGTTACTTGGAATTTTGAAGCAATCGCTGAAAATATAAAATAATTATATTGCAGCTGGAAAGAATAAGTTTGGAATTTTGTAAAATTATTGAAAATTTTAGAAGTGCTAATTTAGAAGTGCTAACTAAAGTTGAATAAAGTAACGTTTTGCTACAAAATTGAACGTAGGTATTTAAATATGGAAAACCATTATGCTCAAGTTTCACACTATCCGATATTAATAATCGTTGAAATGGAGGAGTTGGACGTAAATGGAATCATCTAACGTACCAAATAATCTTTGGGAAATGAGCCCACAAATAGTCGACGTCAGTGGGATTTCTGTGAGTTGGCACGCGCATGCAAGACCGCTCGTATTTGTTCTTGACAATTCCATTTTCCAGGATAATTGCGATCACATCGGAATGCCTCAAAACGCCGAGGCGAGGATGTGGGCGGCGCGGGCGTTTGGTTAGTTACCACCCCGAAAGTTGAAGCTAAACCGCCGACAATGTATCTCGCGAAAACTCGTTAAGCCGAAGTCGAAATGCGATCTCCCCCAACGACGAATCTTTCCCCATCTTCACTGCATTCTACTGTCATTCCACTTCCGGTGAATCGATAATGCGAACCCCATCATACCGTGACAATGATATTTTATTGATCAGATATAAAACTGTTTTGAAAAGCTGTTATTATATAATAAAAAGCAAAATAAATTTATTAGTAAACATATATATTATGTTTCCGTTAAGTTAAAATTTATTATTGTATCGTAGCTTTTAGCAAATATATATAGATATTTCTAACAATCGACATTCTGATAAATTTTAAATTATATAAATATATATAATGTAGCATATAATTGTCAAATTGTGCATAATTTTTCACACAACTTTAATTAATAAGACATATAATATCTTTTCAATGCGTTAATAAGTACTTGAAATTTCATTAAGATATATAAGAATTCTTTTGAGGTAATTAATATCACGATTTGTGTGAGCAATTCGAATTCAAAATTGTATTTTCGTTTTACACGATTTAAAGAACAAATGATGCGATCGTTCGCTTTCATGGGTTTACGGATGAGAAGTTATCGCATGAACATCACACGGGGCGGGAGTTATCGAGAATCGCGAGGAGGAGTGTGTCGTCGCGTTTCGCAGGAAGACAACGATGCCGGAGTCTCCGAGCCTGAAGTTGCGATGTAACTACGCGCGTGAGGTACACGATGGAAGTTGTTCGTGACTGTTCGAATGGTCTTTCTAGTTAAAATGTCGTCACTAAGAGCGACACGCGCAGTTACACACCGGCGAACCTAACGGTGGTACGCCGGAACAACCCCATCTCTAACCAGAAAGCGACTTGACTCCGCTGCCGAGGTGTGTCGACCTCGTACGACCAATTTGCGACACTTCGAAATGGAGCCCGCTAAGAAAGAGCCTTGAACTCGTCCAATTTTACGCGACCCCGCGGAGAAATAAAAGAGCAGCATCACAGGCGAATTGTTCCGCCTTTGGGAATAAACGGTGATTGTTTTACAATGCCGTTCACCCTTGTCTGTCATTAATAGATCAATAAACTTCCGTGCAGCACATCGAAACGATATTAATATTCATTTATTTTTAGCCATTTATTAAAGCTCTATTCTTGGCTTTATTATCGCATCAGACATTGAATCCGTTTACTGCGATTCTATTGAACCAAACTTAAACACAACTTTGAAAGACACAGATGTTCATCGTGTTAAAAAAACTGCGTCTACCGAACTCGGAAATTAATCTTTTGCTTTTCTTAATAAAGTCAATTATTAGTTTTAATACCGTCTATAAAATATAATTACTATTGTAATTAGGATATCTACATGATTAAGAAGAATAAAAAATATATTTTAGTATCTTTTTTAAAAATTAATTAAACATTTTAACTGCAAATGTAATTATGTTAAATAATCCATGCGATGGTATTAAAAATAATTAATTTGCTTAGCTCGATATGTTATATTAAATATACATACTTTTAAAGTATTTCCATAGACATATAAGTGTGAGTAAAGTTTTTATTATTTAGAATTTTTTTATAAGAAAAAATAATTATAATGAAACATACAAAGATCGGATATCAATCGTAATCCTGAATATTAGTGATGCAACATGTAGAAGTGGATTTCGTTATAATCTATATAAATCCGTCAGTAACCGCATCGCTTATGCACCATTAAGCAGAATTGATTCGTGCACACGATTATTTATGAAGATATAAAAATAATAAGGAAAAACTGCATTTAATTCGCGTGTGAATCAATCTAAAATTTCCAATTGACAGTATTCGATAAAGATATCATCTACAAAAAATTAATTATATCCTCTCTATTCACAAATCTGTAAATTTATAAAATATCGATATTCTCGCTTTATCTTTAACGTTGGTGGCGTAATTGAAATTATTATTAATTTATCGTAAATGCTATCAATTATTTATATATTGCATTGATATTATGTATCACGTATTGATATGATAAATACACAAGGGACTCGTAAAACATTAAATATTAATTCCCTCATATTAACCGATTAAAAATATAACGCTTCGTAATAAATGTCAGCTCAATTTGCTTTAATAATTTATGAACTGAATATAATTACATTAATTCTAATCATTACATTAATTCTAATTAACTTATTTTAATGACATTATTAATCCATAAAGTTGTCTAATTAAAACATCTTTAATGATCTCCTTCAATTAATTTTAAAAACTATGCTTAAATATATTTTTGATCTTCTTAATGATGTATGTTAATTGCAAAAGTAAAACTGTTGAAAAATTCATGCGTCGATACTAAAAATAATTAGCTTTACGCAGGGCAAGCAAAAGATTAATTTGCGAATTCGATGGACTCACTTATTGTTAGCACGACGGGGCACCTGTGTCTTTCAAAATCGTGCTTTTGAATAGCCGATTAGTTTGGCTCAATTAAATCGCCGTAAACTGATTCAGGGTCTGCAACAATAGAGCCCCGAGATACCTCGTCCGATCGAGCGTGCGGGCCTCTTTTGTGGATAGATTGCTGCCCCCATTTAGAAATACTTCTCCTTATAGTCCTTTATACTCTTTATCCCCGTCCCCGGAAAGTTTTCCAAAGAGTTACTTTCCCTTCCATCGTCCGCGCACATTTAATCCCCTTTTCGATCCGGACGAAGCTTCGACGTTTTCGAGAAAAAGAACAAAGCGAAATCTAACGAATGCTTTTTAGAAAGACAATAAAAGATAAGGAAGCGGGTTTGTTACCTATAGAATTAATTTAAATAATACAAATTTTTATTGTAATTATTACATAACACAATGTGTGTGTGTGTGTGTGTTTGATAAGGCTCACACTGTTTATAACTGTTTATAAAATATAACAGAAGTATTTATCTCTATATAAATAAATAAGCAGAGGACTGAATTATGTGAAATATTAAATATAAGCAATTAATCTGGAATATTTATGTAAATATGTGGAGTTTTTTTATTTATTTGATTTGTCATGAGTTTTGATATTAGCTTTAATCTTTCGTAAAAAATCTTTTTACTAGAAAAATTTGACAATTTTCTTTCATTTCCTCCGCTTTTTTGTATTTTCCATTTCTCAGTCGGAACAAATTCATCTAATACGATTTTAATTAAAGGATACCAGCTTTGTAAATACGCAATACGGTGACTCGGTCTGCTCATGTCATAGTTTCTATATAATTTGCATAGCTTATCATACCCGTCGTGAGTGTAGCGATATGAATACCTTTTCCCTCCGCTTGTGTCCCTTTAATCCTTGCAGTTGCTCTCCGAAGTTCTGTCATAACGTTGGAATAGCCAAATAAGTTCTTTGATAAATGTGCAAGCAGCATGTTGTCGTGCATGAATAATATTGAAATGTAATACGATAAATAATGTAATACGATATTAGTGCAAACGTATTAAGAAACACATACCGAATGCACTAATTCTTTAATCTGATTATCTGACGTGACTGTTTGAATTCTGACATAAAACATCGATCCGAAGATCGCGGGAGGGGAACCTTGACACGTATATCTATATATCCGCGCCGATTATTATCCTCGGTGGCATCTTTTTATCTCCCGTCGCGTACGTCTTGTCTCTCGTTCGACCGTTAATCACGGATGTCTTGTCACGCGCGCGGGCGCGCGCGTGCGTTCGTCAAAGCTGCCTTCTCTTGGCGCGTGTACGGGCGTCGGATGACCTTAATTAAGCCCACGACGAAGAACCCCGGCACGAAATAAACCGCTTTGTACGTGAGACGGAAACACAAGTCGCTTCTGTAAACGTCACGACACCCGTTGCAGGCGGCTTTATAATCGCGACGCTAAATACGAGCAGTTTAGAGGATAATGCCGGGACCATTAAATATTTACGACGTGTATTTCGTTCGAGACTGAAAATCCACCCTAATTAGCAGGCGAGACGTCACAGATTGGCGTTTGTTAAATGGCGAATATCATTTCTCGCGTTCCTTAGCTTCACGAACATTTAATGTTACTGGAATGGCATCTTTGTGAATTCTCCCGCAGCTTGAAATGTACTCTTTTAAACTCAATTTACGTCCATTTATGTTACATATAATGTGAGGAAAGGCGCTTTACTATCTGAAGAGAGAGTCTTTTTGAAGCTTATATCGAACGATTACGTACTTAATGGAAAATTGATCTCATTTCTCGATGTGAGGGATCTCTATTTTCTTCTTTATCAAATTTCGCCGTAAAATGATCCTTGGAAATAAAGGTAACCCAGTCAGAAATAATTATAAGTTAAATCGACGTTAATTCGACATTGATGTCAAGTATTGGTTGATATTTTTGTCATTTTTGATCATCACACAATTGTCTTGATGTTAATTGAGTAATTGCGAATATTTACTGCGTTTCATAGAAATCTATTTATAAAAATTCTATGTCTTTCGACTAATTCTATTGTACATCGCTTTTGTAATATATGTGTATAATATATTGTGCCTTCGAATATTGAGCTTTGCATTAATTCGGTGTAGAATTAACCGAAAAAAACAATAGAAATCTTACAGAAATATTCACAATTGCTTAATTAACATAAAGCAATTATGATAAGGTTGAAGATGACAAAAATATCAACTAATATTTGACATCGATTTTTCATCGACGTATCGATGTCAAGTTGACATCGATTTGTTTAATCATTTCTGGCTGGGAAATTATGTGATCCGCTCATACGAATTTTAGACTTAATTATGGAACGTGGCAAATGTGTGTGTGTGTGTGATATTAAGTTACTCAAAGTGGATTATTTCTTTTTAAATATATTACAAACGAAAAAACAATGATATACATAATGATTTTTTATACTACTGCTATTAGTAATAATAAATATCAAATTAATAAAAAATAATATTGCATTAACTTTCTAACTGATTATTTATCAAAATTATACGTAACATTATATTTTAAATATACAAAACATTGATTCTAAATAGAAATTCTATTGTATTAACCTAGATTCAATTTTATGAGCCACTGCAGCACTGGCGAGAGTGGATATTCATTTTTATTTACTGGCTAATTATGGTTAATTACGTGTTTAATGTGAAAGTGATATGCAGCCACCAATGTCGGTGAAACTCAAGAGCTCTCCATAATGAAATTACTACCGAAACTAACAAATCCTCCTAAAATTTTAAGCGGATCATTGAAACTGCGTCGGTGTTGTTGAAGTTTTCCTAATTACTACGTCGTAATTAACATCATGCAAATCTGCATGGCAGATGCCGACATAAATCTTTTTATACCCCTTTTATCATCGAATCTTATTTGTAAACTAACCAAAAATTATTGTAAACTCAAAAATTTTTGTAATTTTTTTATTGATATGATCGCCATTATTTTTTCCATTATCATATCTTTTTAAGACTTAATATATTATATTATCTGTCATTTCGCAGAGACTGTAATAACATCTATTATTTTTTAAATTAGTGTCTTATTCTTCTTTCACTTATAAAGGTAAAGTACAAAACGCAACGACGAATTAATTTTAATAATAAAATTGGTGTAATTAAATATGTGAGAGTTGAGTATTAGTCAATTATGTTAAGTATTAATCAGTTATTTATAACTCACTTGCTCATTAAAAATGTATTTTCTACATTTTTCATTGATGTTTCAATAGCTTTTTGTTTTAATGACTATTCTTATTGTTCTTGATAGAAAAGTGAAAACTATCGCAGAACCTTAAGTTTAAAGAGTGCAATCTGCATCTTAAAATCTAGATACACTTTGCATTTTAATACAATTCTCGATTGTGTGAGAAAGTCAACTGAATTTGTATTAATGCTAAATAGTATATTCCCAGAATAGCTTATTTATTACATCAACGTCAATGATATAAATATATTTAATCTTAGATTGCAAAATTCAAACTTTAAGTTTTATTTATGAGAGGCAAATAACAAAAATTCATATGACGTATGTATAACTTGCGCTATAGCGATTTTAATTTACTCCCAATTAGTTTTGCTAGTCAAAATTACATCAATTATTACATTTATTTATTTTTACAAGTTTCTCTCATATATATCTAAATTAAATTTTTATAAAGTTTCAAATTTCCTAAAATTTAATCAAATTTCCTAAAATTCGAACACTTAGTTTTAATTTAAGCCTTTTTAATTTCATGTAATTTTTATTTAAGCTGTAATTGCAAAACGCAGTAAGTATACAACAGATGTCAAATTTAGATTTTATTAATATTTTTGAGGAAATACTTTTAAAGAATGAAAATAATGAATAGGTTTGAAAACACGCCTTTTTATACATTTATTTTTTTTGTGCTATTAGTTCACGATCTATCGACATATAGTTTTACTTAAAAGTACACAAGCATTTCGCTTTAAAAATATATTTTTGCCAAAAATATTAAGCGAATCAGCATTATGGTGAAGCGATGTTACATTTCATAAATGAATGCGATTGCTGCGTTTACATGTCCGAAGCTCATATCTAACCACCGTCCGTTGAAAGCTCATTCAGTTAAGCAAATCAATTAGGTGAGTGGAGAACAGGATATCTGCATGTGGACGGAAATGTTTCGTTGCCCGATATATCGATAACATATTGCATGTATACTCTCTTTAACAGATCTGCGATTGCACTTATTGTTAAGTGAATAATAATTAATCAATTTTGAGTAATCCTTTTCCAATTTAAGCTACAAAAATATCACGATAGTTCGCGAATTGAACGAGGCTGCAGTATTACATTGGAATATTGTAATACAAAAAAAATGTAGAACAAACACGTAAATAATACTAGTTGAAACTGTTGAAAGTAATATAAAACATAAAACAAATTTATACTTTAATTACTTAATTGTTTCCATTATTCAAATCCAAAATTCTTTTTAAAAAATGTAAGATTAAAATCACTTTGCTCTGCAAAAATATTAATGACTTCTTTTAAATTGATTTTAACTACAGGAACGTCGAATAGTCAAGTTCGGAACTATCCAGACTTTGTATTACATTTGTTTTTTTTCTGTTTTTTTTTAGCAATTTCAAATTCTTTTCAACAGAGTAATCAATGAGTAAATAATCTATCAATTCAGCACTTTGATGTTGTGAATAAAATTATCGAGCTACTGGCTTCCATAATATATTCCAGTTTGCAACGTTTAATTTCGCAAGGATAAAAAGCGCCGCTACACGACAAAACGACGATGACAGGTATTTCGGGCGAGAAATTGATTTCGCAACAAGTGAAAACTTTTCTCACTATATACTAGCCAGAAACTCAGAATTATACTTGCTCGATGACGGAGTCACGCGCGCCGCCCGTGGTTCAACGGACTGCTCGACTCTATGCATCAATTTTCTGAGGGCTTCCATTTTTTTCGCCACTCGCTTTTATTTTATTATTGACGTCACCGACGATCCATCACTGTCGCCGACGCCGACTCCGAAGAGCGCGACGATCGTACAGAAAATAATGCGAGTCGACAGCTTTTGCCCTCTTTCTCGTTGTCGACGCGAGATATTCCATGAACTATGAAAAATCCCTATTATCTAAATCTGTATTAACGCGAAAAACCATCGCCTAAAAATTTTTTGGTGCTCTTTTAGAAATAATGCATTATTCATCGCAAAATTAACTTGTATTAACCAACGTTATTTTCATGCATATTGCTTTATATGTATAATCTCATGGCTACAACACAATAAATGTGAAGTCCTGCAGTGTGAAAAATTGCACAAGCATTATTTTTCCTATCTTGTTTCTGATTATGTTGTCATTAAGTTGCGTACGGGATGGTTTAATATAATGTACAATATCATCTCTATCCGTATTTATACGGTTATAAATATACATATTGCAACTGTATTTGCAACTATCTGATGAATGTTAATTGTCAATGAAGTGGATATTAATAGTTATATATCTACCACACTGGCCATACTGATTCTATTTCAGATAGCTTATTATTTATACAATAAATTAATTAAATGTTTTGGAACTAATTAATTGTATAGATCCCTTCAAAAAAATTTTTTGAATAATTTATACTGTGACTAAAAGTGTTTATGGTAAAATACTATTTTATAGCTGTTTTGAAAAAATACATATTATATTATAATACAATTCCTTATTTGGATCATTGAATTTGGCACAATTGTGAAGAACCGATTTGGATACATATAATTTCAAATTATTTAATTTTGGTGTAAATAAAGGTGTAAATAAAGAAGTATTTCGCTATAATTTTAAGAACAAGTCGCAAAAAACATTTGATGCGTTTTTTTAGAGAAATTGCAATCAACCGACGAGGGATAACATTAGTCATCCCTTATAATTATGATAGGTCACGGAAAGCCTAGAACTCAAAAAGAGGGAAACGTGCCGGCGCTTCGAATCGGCATGAAATTTATGCACAAACTTTCGCGGCGTCCGCGCCGCCATAAATCGTCGGTGTCGAGATGCCATCGACGGAAGGGAGGATCGAAAATTTCCCGGAAAAATGGCGTAAACTTTCGAGAGGCTCTTTATCGCGACTTCGTCCTCGTTACTATTTAAAAAATTTGCTTTATCATTCAACATTTCTTGTTGAAACAACATTAGGCAAAAACAACGCTTGGTATCAGTCGAAGTCTATAATAAAAAATATCATAAAATATATTAAATAAAAACCACACATGTAGAAATAATAAATTCTCATTAGATCAGTGGTTTCAAAATGAATGCGCACAATGCAAAGAGGATAAATTTTCTGTTTATATTAAATTAAAAAATTTAATACATTTAATATATTTACCATATTATGCACAATTAAATTGCATTATTTAAGAATTTATTTTACGTATTTAAAGAAAGAGAGAAATTCCAATTATTTACTTTCCATAATTGCATAATTACCCATTTTATATATATTTTGACTTTTTCAAAATATTATTAGCTGTTAAAATAATATTTGGACAAATACATTTTTAAATTTATTTTAGAACTATTAACCCTAAATGCACATGATAATTTTTATTGTATAGAATGTACAATAAGGAGGGAGGGAGTAGGAACTCTCTAACTTCTAGAGTATCGATAACCATTTTTAATTATGGTAATAGTGTAAGTTCCTAAAAATTTTCCAGATTTCTTCTTGTTTTTCATCAATGAAAATTCAGGGAGTAACGAGGCGAATTATTAAGAAGGGTGAAGGAAAGTAAAGGTTGATCTCCGTACCGCTGATGGAGCCAGTTCCAATTTTCTGGCTGCCTGATCCGGCCTATATATAATCAGATTGTCGTTGATATATCATCCTCACGTTATAATTATTCAAAAGTTTACCGATCATCGATCGGCGCGAAACGGGTCGCCGAAATATTTGGTTTGCAAGGGAGGTAAAGAAGAACGAGGCGAGTTTATACTTCCGAAGTAAAATAATCCGTTAATTAATTTTTTCTCTTGCTAACATATACGTTCGAATAGCTTTTAATTACTTATTTCGTCAAACATGAATTGATTAGGAATAAGAGAATCCTGAATATTTGATTCAATTAAACTCGATGAATACATTTGTGTTCAGCAGATTTATATTTATTTATTTAATTAAAGTAAAAAGATAAATATTTAATTTTTATGTTATTCAGTTAATAAATTATTTTATTTGGATATTGAAATACATTGGTATTTTTGTAAAAACAAAATACACATAATAACAACATTCGAAGCTAACGCAATAAGCTTACTATAGAATTTTTCATTTTGCGGTAATATTTTACCTATAGGTATTTGATATCAATAAAAATTTAAATTTAACGCCGCAATTTTATAATTTCTATTGCCCTAACTAGATCGGGCGCTTTGACACGCTAGTGATAGCTGTCGATCGACTGGAGGTCTTCCGGTTTTTCGGGTGATTTTTCATGCCTGCTGAATACGGACGACAATTTTTCAGGCCACTATAAAACTAAAATTTCTCACGCCCTCCATCCACCACTTCGGCCGATCCGAGGCGATCAACGCCGATATCCGTGTCTCTTTTCACGTCAGCTTCGCTTTGCATCCTTAGCATCCCTTAAACTTTTCGACATTTTTCCGGCGAAAGGAATGAATCCACTTGGATGACGATGATGTAAGACGAATCGGCCGGTTGCCACGGGTTCCATTAAACATGGGCAGCGTAGGGAAAAAATAAAGAGGAATAGAGACGGAGTAAACGGAATATGAATTTTGCTAAATTAATGCATTGCGAGGATATTTTTATAGCATTGGTGTATATCGATCGCCATTCGAATTTTTATTACGTATCAAGGAAATGTGTAGAAACGTTTTCTTTTATTTACCTGATAGTATCAATTTCTTAAATTATATTTCCTCTTTTTCTAAAATTCTTGCAACTATTATTCATGTGCCTGATAATGTGACTTATCTTTTAATCAATAGTAAATCAAGATACAAATATTTTTTTTATTACACAAGATATAAGTCAATATCTTGAGCGGATATAAATAATCGTATAAGTATAAGCAAAAGAAAGAAATGATTAAAGATGTAAGATATTTGTTTTTATATTTAGCCGCCTGATTGACATTGGATGTTTCCGAATCACGCTACTGATGTATTACCGAAGAAATCGTCAGTCAAATAGCCGCTTATCGTGAACCGTGAATCGAGGACAATCTTTTTCGAGCGCTCGTACCGCGTTGAAAGTGGCGATCGCGGCAATTAGGATACCATGCACGCGCCCCATGCGACACTAATTGCGCTTAAGTAATCTAATGGCGATACGTGATAATTTGCATACGTGTAATGCCTGCGTCGATCCATAGACGGCCGCGGCGCAGGCATTTAGTATCAACGGCCGCGCGATCGAACTCGCGCATTTATGACGCTTTTATCTCACGGCAGCCCCACGAATACACGACCTCGTATAACGCGCATGTAGCGTGTCTAAAAAATATACAGGATATGTCAAGCCGTCTTTTATTAGTTTTTTCGTTTGCTTCTTTTTTTGTTTTATATATATAATGGATGGTAATTATTTCTCGTGCTTTGGTAATGTCTTTTATATTACATACCGAAATAATTGAGACTCGAAATATATTCGTAAGAATACAGTTTATCTGAAATAAATTCGAAAAATAAAGCACTATTTATCTACATATTTTCTTAATATTTTACTATATATAAGATTATATATAATAAAATAATTAAATACCAGATCCTGGTATTCTGAATCAGAAATAGATTCTTTAATAAAAAAATGTACATATTTTAAAATTATTTTATAAAAATTTAATATGTTACACTTTTTTGTAAATTGAATTTATAGATCAAAGTAATAATCAAATCGTACAATATTCTATTGCACAGTTAGCAATAAATAACAATTTATATTTATTACACACAATGACGATGTGCCTTTTATTATTTCTTCATACACTGAGAAAAAAAAATCGTTGATTCAAAGAAATATTGTTTGATTCAACTAAATGCAGCGGTCACGGGCTGTCAAGCTAACATTTGTTAATTCAACAAATATTATATAAAATAAAATAAAATATTTCTTGATATTACTCACGTATATTTGATTTAAATATATTAATATTTACATTAAACAAATCACACCAACTAAACGAGTTTAGTCAAATTAACAACATTTTTTTCTCAGTGTAGAATAGCATAACTGAATGTCATAAATATTACTGTTAACTCACTTTGTTTTTAATAAAAAGATAGATAAAACATGTAATTTGATAATTATCTTTATACTAATATATTTTATTTCTTGTTTTAGGTAAGTTTGGCTTGGGCTCCATGCGGTTACCACAATAACTGAGAATTTAATGATCAATTGTACGTACGTATATTATTAGATTAATCACGAGTAACGTTATCGCCGCTCCGCAGAGAGAAGATCAATTTTTGCAATTAATTTCGCAAGCTAAATTCGGGAATCTCGAGCGCGGCGGAACGATAAGCGCCGTCGATAATTATACTGAGGCGAATGTGTGTGCGTATCTACATGTGTACATATATGTAATTGCATCCGGATCTGGGTCAGGTATCCGCGTTCCATCGCCGTCACGCAATGTTTATCTCGAAATCGATGGTGAATTATTGCTGGATCGAGTGCAACCCCGCCGGAAACACTGTATTTTTGGCCATGCGAGACCCTCATTATCCACTAACAATATTTCCAACGATATTAGCGCGAACATTTTCCAGAGTCAGACAATTTTTGCGTTAATCTTATCGACTTTTTATACAACGAAAAAAAAATATAGAGGAAAGAGAAATATTAAAAAGAGTGTGAAAATTGATAATTGCATTTATGATTGCATTATGTGTATATATACTTCTATATATCTGTATCTGTATCTTAGAAGCAAAGAATTGTATCTCTATTATAAATTTAGAAGAAACTGGACTTTAAATTTTAAACAGAAAAATGGTGTATTTTTTGTTAGATACAAAATAAAAGCAGCAACTTGATTTAGTGAGTAATTTGACTGACATCTATCATATTTCAAAGTACAACTGTCAATAATATGCTGTACCTGACCAAAATTAAGGCACTATAAAAATATTTAGTACAACTTTTTCTAAACATTGTATCTTGAGAACTAGTAATAATAGACATAAGACCTTTTACCAGTGTACAATTCAAGCTTTTGGTCTATTGGAAAATATATTAACTCTATTTTGACAAAACCTGGACATACGATTCTTTAGCCTTTAGCTCTAATGTATGTATAATACCTACAATATAATTCTATATATACATATATACAATAAATTTGATTATTGTTTGACATAGTATCAAGAATTCGAGTACTTTGCAATTTTTGACATATTTAACTGGTAACAAAAAATTACTTACTTTAATGTAAAAAATATTGAGCAACAAGCTATTCTTTAAATATATTTTGAGCATAATTTCTAATATTATTTGAGAACCTACGATTTATTTGAAATCATCCACGAAATGATTACTTTCTCTCAAGAAAGATAAAACACCTTCTTTTCGTTAAAAAGAATGGCGATCTTCTCGAATCGTTTGCGAAAGCAAGACACGTGCCAGCTGAAGAAAATCGAAATATTAACATCCGGAATAAGTTTGACATGACGTCCGAAATGGCAGGTATTTTCTACGTATCAACACGCGAAATACGATATTTCTGATGCAGGTACGGGGTTATTCACATTGAATATTCCGTCGTGATGATGGTGTTCGTGCGTAGCCTTAGTTTCCATCGGAAAAGGATCTGGATATATCAATGCTTATGGCAAGAGCGATAGAAGATGTTTAGTAATACAATGCCGAAAATTGCATGATAAAAGAAGGAAGAAAGTAAAAGAAGAAAGGAGAAAGTGTATCGTGTGAAACAAACAGAAGTTGTTTAAACAGAAGAACAACAATCGTAACTCCTGAATACTTTAAACATTTGTGCAAATGTTTAAGAATTACTTCAAATTGTTTACCTCTCTCGCAGTTAAAATCTTTTTCTAAATTTTTCATTTCTATTTTCTAAAATATAAAATAAGATTTGTGAACCGGTATGCTACAAGTATTTGCGCATAGTTTGGATGCGATTATTGTCATTAAGAAATTTAATCGCATCTTCGTAATAATTAGATCGCCGTTGCAATTTCGTTAAAAGTCAAAGGTATGCCCGTCCGCGCTAACTCCCCGCTCTAACGAAGTTTTCAGTCAATAAAGCACAAGATAAACTGGTAATGAAAAATCGATAAGGAGCCACACATAGTTTGAAATCTTTCTTCCTGTGAAAACTCACCTCGTCGGAGAAATATTCCTGCAGGAAAGATTGATATCTTCGGTCTCCGAGTTAACCAAGTTCTGCTAAGTGCCTGTAGTAACGACATAAACGATAATGGAAATTTTAAACAAATGCGATAATTCGCATTTTGCAAGAGCTGTAGTTTCTACTAAATATGATACGTAATCAAGACATCGGTGTATTTAATTTATTATTACTATATGTACGTATTGCTCTCACGACTCACGTACATTTATTAATTGTTTAAATTTCCTAATTTATTTTCAGACGCATATGTCCACTAAAAATCTTTTAAGTCTAAATAATACTCGTTAAAATTGCATTTTACTAAATAATACTCGTACAAATAACACATAACATGCCATACTGCGAGGTACTCTAAACAATAATGAAGATATCCTATTACATATTACATGCACATGAGATTTGTCACTCGACCAGCAGCATTTCCACCATCTTCAACGTTTATTCAGAAACCCTTTACATTATAAGAGGGATCGAGAGGATCGCCGGAGCGTACGGAAGCGTTCTCGAGAAGTATCAAAGGGCGAGACGTGTCGTTCGAGCATTCGATCTCCCTTACGTTCTTCTAAAGTGCAGCTGCTACTCGCAGGTGTCCCTTCGTCTCGTTTCTATCTCTCACGAAGATATACGGGATGATAAAGGAAAGGGTTCGGAAATTAAAGAGAGTGTAGAGCGCGCTCACCCAAAGGAGCGAAAAGAGCTTAGTCAACAAACGTCCTCGATTCAAGTTTTTCACGTTTTTCATGGAAATTTCTGTTTGGCTAATCTAAATTATGTATTACCACCGTTTACTTGACTTATATTTTCTGTGAACAAATAAATGGTGACGAATTATTAAGATTCGTTATCATGGCAGTTTTCATAGTCTTGTTGATTAGCAGAACTTTTATCTATGCTGCATTACACTGAGAAAAAGATTTCTTTGGACCAAATAAGGCTCGTTAACAGATAATAAATGGCATGGTTGGATACGGCGAATCGAATCAATTTGTTGAATCAATGCAATCGTTAGTTTGTGATAATAGTGAATATTTCTTAGTAGTTAAAGAATATAATTTTGGCACAAAAGTATATTTTGTTACATTGATACTGGCGATGCGCCGCGTAGCGGGCGCGAGCCGAACTCTCTCGCCGCGTGAGAGTGCGCCGTCGTGAGACAGGTTAGTTTTACACTACTGATGACCAGTCATTGCGATAGTAATCCTGCTCAGTACGAGAGGAACCGCAGGTTCGGACATTTGGTTCACGCACTCGGTCGAGCGGCCGGTGGTTCGAAGCTACCATCCGTGGGATTATGCCTGAACGCCTCTAAGGTACGCCGAGCACCGAGCACGAAACAAAAGCAAGATTTCTTATCTATTAAGAAATATAGAGTTGGCTCAACAAATCGCATTCAACATGACAACTATATCGCCGAGTTGACACAAATATGAATGATAAAGTAAATTAGCAATACCAACAAAACATTCATTTATATTAAATATAATTCGTTTGCTTGAAATAAATATTTTAGAAAAGTGTCAACCAAATATATTTAATTGACATAAAGAAACCTTTTTCTCAGTGTAGAAACGTGCACACAATTTGAACAATCGACTATTTGCTTTATTAAACCTGTTATATAAAGTCACATCTCTTTCCATACATTTCAAATTATAAAAGAGGGATAGTCTCTCAAAAAATTTTTGTGATTAGAATAATAATTTTATCCACAATACAAGTAAGTTATATACATCTGCGAAACATAAAACAGCCTTTTATGCGAAGAAAAAGATTTCTTTGAATTTTGATGTATACTAAATGACGCTCCTTTAGTCTGCCTTTCAGGCACGAGCACATTGCGTGTCCATAAATATTCGTATACTTTTCTTTAACGCTCTGCATCTTCTTCTTTTCTATATGAAAACTTTTCCAGGACTGTCGTTTTCTCTTATGCGAGCACGTAACTCGGTCGAGGTCGAATCGAATACAACCGGGGTGCGATGCGATTCGAGAGGTAAAATCAATCAGCCCGGTCGGGCCGCATTTACTCGGTAAATTCCCGGCATCGCGAATTTCGTTCGTCGTATATCCCCGGAAACTTTGCGACGCGTAAGACACGGTTCTTCGTCGTCGAAGATATTCGTCCACGAACGTGATAAACGTTTTCCATCGAGATCGTGCGACGTTCTCGGGATGCGAATATTGGTTGTCCCGTTTTCAACTGTTTCTTTATTGTACGAAACACGTCAGTCTTTGACATATATAGCGGAAATTTAATAACATTACAATACGGAAAATGTGGAAATAAATAAAAAATTCCTTAACAATTAAATAAAGAAAAATATAGAAAAATAAAATATAACAAAGCATTAAATTTTTTATTGCTATAACTATTGATTTTATTAAACGACATGTTAACTTACTGCAAATATAACATCAAGCTGTCGTCTAATTTTCTTTTATAAATATATTAAATTTATGCAAAGGAGTATTTCTATTTATTTTTATATACAGTGTCTCAAAATGATCGGACATCTTATCACTGACATATTCTATGGAATATTTTAAGACAACAATTTTTATGCAAAAATGTCGAGGCTATAATAGTTTTTAAATGAGAAGCACTTGACAAAATAATTTTATGTTAGTCAATTTCTTTTTATTAATTTAAAATTAACAAGTTCTGTTAAATTTATATTACACAATCTCTTATGTTTAGGTTTATTTTATGTATATTAAGAGTGGATAAAACCTTAATCTCTAAATAATAATTAAAAAACGGAAATAAGATGTATCAAACGCAAATGTAGATTTAATATAACTATAAGATAGAGGAAAATATATGTTACTTAGATTTTTCTTCTTATTGCATAAAAGAAAATAAAGTAGACAATTTGTGGTATTCGAACGCAAGGGTATATTCGGTAAATATGTAGAGATAATTGGTGGATAATTTGTTCATGAATGGATAAAGACTCCGCGCGCTACCGGCATTAATTGGACGGCCACTGGTCGAGATCGAAACTAATTATTAAATTATACAAGGGAGATTTATCCCCGAGGACAAACTGAAAGAGTTTGATTTTATGAAATACATACAGAATGGTTTTTTCGAGGTTGGTGAACAAATATTGCCTATGTATATAATTGGTATACATCTATACACGCTTTGTAAACTTAATTAACTAAAAACCATTTATATAACATTACATCTTTTTTATATGATTTGAGTGCGTCTTTTGACTTATTATCATTTTTAAAATAAACCTCGAAAGATTTTTATTTTATTGAATTTACTTTAAATGTCTTAATATGAAATAAAAAAAACTCCGCAAAAATTAGGATCAATTTAGAATTGGAAGAATGGTCATCCAAGTTGAATTTCGAGGGCCGCCACTTGTATCTGTACTGGGACGGACATTGGTAGTATCTCGAGTTTTCATCATTGCATAATTAAGTCGATACCCTCGGCCGCCTCTTCCATTCAGCTTTCGAGGATCTTTTCGAGAATCTCGCTTTACTTCCTGCGCGCTTACCGAAGAGAGAGCGCGAGCGAGCGCCTGACGTCGTTCATTAGTTCGAGTGATTTAGTGCACTTTCCTACGGATGCTCTTAGAAAATGCAGCTACGGTCGCGCCCGACAGTGATATACCGTTGCTGAGACACATTTATGATATCAATCGAGGATAAAACTCTTTAATTTGGAAAACGTTGCTTTTACTCCACGCTTTTTATCATTTTTATATGTCACATTTTTCATAACTGTGGTAATTGTTATATTCATTATACTGTATATGCGTGGCTGATGACTCGTTTTAAGATTATTACTATTTTTTCATTATTATATGCACTGAAGTGGATCTAAACCTAAGACCGAAACGTTTGTATTTGAACTTATTATTGTATTACATTGACTTCTTTGTATATTATAATTTTTGCTTTATCATCGGCGTCTGCTTTTATTTGCCTTATGATTCAAGTTTGATATCTTGAGAGCTTTATTCTTGTCTAATAATTTTGTTATAGTTTTTATCATTATATAATTAACAAAAAAATTATATACATATTATATATATTTCTTTTTATTATTATTTTATTGTACTGAACTGAAATAAATGTTATTGATGTTCTGAATCAAACAGAAAATCACATGAAAATTTCAGTTTGATGAATTATCTTTAAATCGACTGAAAAGCTCTTGAAAATCCTTTTATCGCCAGCTATTTGTAGACTGGTAACGGCGAATTGTTTCACATTAGGAAAAAGAGAGCGTATCATATTGCGGCAACGAGAATGTAACATCCTAAATGTTGGGAGAAACAATTCGTGCTTCTTGCTGCGGTCTTTTATCGAAGGGTCGAGGATGTTCTTGAAGGGTCGAGAGGAGGGATCGATCAATGGGGTTGGTAGGATCTCTCGGAGAAAGATAACGCTCTCCTTGCCGGCGTGGTTTCCGAGATATCCACGGTTATTGAAGAGCCCGGTAGCTTAAACGAATTTGAATGACGAACAGGACAATTCGATTCGCTCGGATAATACGTCCTTTGCTACTTCCTCTTCGACAAGTTTGCCATGGGCACTGATCCTGGCTCTCCTTCCCTTCACCGACATTCCTCCGGTATCTGCTGGGACTGACAGTGCCGTATCGCTTCGTGGATAAGCACCCCTCCTCCGTCGCCTCCTCCGGCCGTTTTTGCCGTTGGGAAAGCTGCGGTGGATAAAGGGATTCACCAGAGGTGATAGGGGTTTGTAGGTAATGGCGTCGCATGGTTGATCCGCACCTCGTGGACGTGGTAATTTCGGGGTTGTTTCTTTTTCCCGAACAAAACAGAAGATAATATGATGGGAAAATCAAAATATAGATGATCCAAAATACGAGTATCAAAAACATGTATGTGTTTATCTAACAAATCTATAATTTGCAAAGATTTAAATATAATTTTGTACTTCTTAAAATTGTGTAACTCAATTTTATTTTACTAACTTGTAAAAGAAATGTTATCAATTAAATATATTATACTAAGGATGCTAAACTGGTTGGAATCCACCTATTACTGTTTATTGCTACTGCTATATTTGTTTTTATTCATATTTTTGTTATTTAATTATAACAAAAGGTGCGTATATTTAATCGACTATAATTGGCCAAAATTTTCACAATTACACGACGTTTCGACCCAAGCTTCGGGTCCTTCTCAAGTAATCTAACAACAAACAATTATAAAAATCGCAGCGTCAATACAGCGGGTCAAAACATGTACGGAATTTAAATCGTGAGTAACACTTAAAAATACCTGATGAGGAAAACGTGCCATTATCAAACAATTCTCAGTCAACAAGTCGTGAAATTTTGATAGAAAAGTCACAGAGTGCTAAAAAATAAATTTGTCAGTAAGTTGTCAAAAAAGTAAAAAGGAACACGAACACAGAAAAAACTTAGTTACACAGAGAAAGTTTTCCAAAGGCACCGGTTCGTATCATGCTCGTTGAGTTAACGAAGTATCGTCAATTATAATTTTGATTTGTTCATACTTTGACAATATATTGTTTAATGGTTGCATAACGAGTTCTGTTAGATTGATATGTTGATTGCATTTATAATAGATTATTGTTGACAAGATGAGCTAATAAGAAACTATGATAAAGATATTGTTGCAGAGTATTTTTAGACTTATTTTCAGAGTTACAGTCTACTTTTACAGTTTACGGGGTGCGTTATACGTAAGTATCTGGTATTCCAAGATGTATTCGGCAGAGAAAAAAGAAAGTTTTTCAATTTTCCAAAGATGTTATGTGATCAACACTTTGTTTTTTTAAGTGCATTTTTTTATAATATCTCTTTTGCTTTATTACTTCTTAAAACACGCGATCGACTTACCTTGTCGAGACACTAAATACATAAAAAAATATATTTAACATGCAAACTACATTTTAAATCAAAGCTTTACATTTTTTGTATTACATTATTTTATTATTTAAAACGGATTCAGGAACATTATTAAAATAATTTATCTCAAATTAACAATATGCCAAAATTAATCATTAATGACGCGCTATCAAACACAATTCTCTCTGAATTAACACAAACTGCTAAAACAATCTCTGCCTAACTAAATCTCTGCTAACGTATCTCGCTGCACAAAACTTATCGTGAAATCAGCATCCATCAGACTCACCGTTGCCGCTGAGTATCTCCTATAACTCTGTATCACTGTTCCTATTTACACAGCGCAAACTAAACAAAATATATATAGACTTATCTAAACAAAACGAAATTCCGAATCATGACTTTGGAAAATGAAGCAAACAAAAATTCGAGAGTGTAAGAATTACACAGGAGTTTATCTCGGAAAGTGACATTTATCATTGGATGAATAGTGGTGTATAGATTAGTACGAAAGAAAAAAATTTAAGACATCGCGCATTATTCTTTGTTGATATAACTGAGAATCGGAAAATGTTCTAATATGACATGTACTGTCTAATATGACATGTACAATTACATTAAACTCGAGTGATTCTATTATGTTTTATCACAATCGTTTGGTCCACCTGCATTTGAAAAATGAATTGTCCCGATTCCGTATATTTCAGCTTTCAAATTAAATATTTATTAGGAAACCTCAACATTTTCTCGATCTATAATATTACTAGAGTGATGGCGGTAGTAGGACGGTAGATTTTTTCCTTTTTTTTCTCGTTAAGACTCTTAAGCGAAATGTCGATCGGCGTGAATAAGACAAGTGTCGAGAGTAACCCCTCCCCCCCAATCAATCTTTTGCTGTATCCCACAACCAGACACAGACGCCTCGCCAACATTTGTGTGATCTTTGAGATGGCTCGCTTTTCAACCCTCGCCCCCCCTCGGCTTCTTCTTTTTTATCCTCCTCAGTCACTGGTAAATCCCTCGGTGACAAGGAACGAAAACGTTGCCCGTAAAGAGTTAGGGGGCGGATGAGAAGTGAAACGGTGCGGTGTCCGTCTTTGGAAGACGTCAAAGTGGATGAACCTGTCGGTAACGAGGGCGCGATTGATGCATTATGCGGGGAATAGAATTGCTCGTTTCGGTGTGCCGTTGATCGATCGATCGCGGATCAATTATCTCAAAGTGTATGCCGGTGCTGTGATGTATAGAGTACATCGTTCTAAGGAATATTAAATGCTCCCTCTCGAGTAGAAATGGCGGGATAGCTAGAATGAGGCGTATTATTCTTGAATAGAAGACTTTTCATATTGGTAACGCGTCTTTCTCTCTGGTGTTTCAGCATATTACACAAATCAATTGGTTACGAAAAAAAAAACGGGGTGGAGAAGTTTCATTGGTTTATCTTGTATACATATGTGAGTATGAATACATTGCAGCAAGTTTATTATTTATTGTACTTGTCAATACGATTTCCAATTACGGATGGCGTTAGTTAATGGGGTAATACAACGTTCTATTCACAGTTGGTGCATTGTACATACGATGTTGATTTGGGAGGAGAAATGCCAACCGCGTGTATATACAACCGAATGAACGTTACATCCCGACGCCGAATGCAACGTCAATGATCTTTTCAATTTGGTCGCGTACCTGCCGTTGCCGTTTAAGATGCTTTGATTTTGTGCAGCCTAGCGAAGTTATCGACTCGTTGCACCTGTGCATTTTTGGAATTACGAGCAACGGACTTTACGAAACGCGTATTTTTTCCGACGCGATCGGTCGCATTAACATGATTAAAGTGATTTGCGGCTACATATTATTCGAATTAAATGCAACTTGCATGAACTACACTGATGTATATGATTTGACTTTTTATATTTTAGTTTAAGTTTGAATTGTCAATCTTTGATTTTTGATTTTTTACATTTTTTTACTCATTTCTTTGAGTAAGATAAACTCAATAATTTGTAAATTTATGAATTTGTGGAGCTATAATAAATTTCTAATTATATAGGGGAGACCGGGGCTAAACCGCCAGTTTTTTTTCGGTGCCGATTTTTAACAAGAAAATAAATAATTTTAGTTAAATGTGGTATACCACTGTAAAGAGTGAACCTTTAGCTACAAAATTTATATAGGAAATTTTTATCTATGTTGCTTTGTTTCACCGGTATAGAGCAAAAACGACAACGGTGGAAAAATTGAAATCTCAAAAATGCCGGGGTTGAACCACCACCCCCCCGGGGCTAATCCGCCACACTGCATTTTCAATACATATACGTACATCTAATCCTGAAAAATGATAGGATACATTTTAATAATTGTTTTTTAAAAGAAAAATATAAAAATTTATTTAAAATTTTTATGCAAAACATTATTAAAAAATAATTGTTTTACCTATTCCATAAAACAATTTAGGCACGTGAATACAGAGGTTAACCAAATCGTAAACTCCCCAACGGCACGTCACATTGTCAACGCGGGCAACCACGGGGAATACGCGTGACGGCGTTCCGGTGCCATAGGATCAGCGCGGACCCTCGAGCAACCTAACCAAGCCGCGTTTCTCGCGGGGGAGCGATAAATAGCGACAGGGGGGTTAGAAAAGCTCGCGGTGGAGCGCGACCATTTTACCGACTCGACGGCGTCCTCGCGCCGATTCCTCGACGCGCCGACGACGACGACGACGACGGCCATGACCACCACGACGACGACGGCCACGACCACCACGACGACGACGGCCACGACCACCACGACGACAACGGCCACGACCACGACGACGACGACGACGACGATGACCACCACCGACATCACCACCACTACAACGGCGGCGACAATGACGCCGAGACGATGCGGCGAACGCTGGACGATGCGGTCGCACGCGCGACTGTCACTGACACAACGACCAACAACGACGATTTACCGCGGCCGGGAATCGGGACGATCTACAGCGCGCGCGGCATGTCAACTCTCGCGCGGAAATCGCGGGATCTCAGAGCCGTGCCGTGCCTCGCCGTACCTCGCCGACGTGCCGTGAGCGTGAGCGATCTCGAAAACAACGGTCCGCCATCTTTTCGGTCGGCCAAAACACCCGTTTTGCGACGATACGTGCGTACCATTTCCCTCCTACACAAACTGACGCACGTGCAAGGGAAGACAGAATCACGCTCGAGAGAAACCTAACCTGAAATCGCCGTGAGCTGAAGTCGTGCGCCCGGCGCGCCACAGTGACGAGACTGGCGGACCAGCCCCGGGTGCTTACTGGCGGATAAGCCCCAAACATAAGTTTCAGGTTTGATCGCCCACGAAATATTAGACATCAACGATAATGAAAAAACTACACTGGATTCGTGTTCAGCATGCATTACTCTTTATAATCACGTACCTCGAGATTTGGAGAGCAAACATTATTGCAGATATTACAATATTTCCACGCGCAGAAAATTTCACTTTCACCTTCCGAAAACACGTTTGCCCTCGTAAAAATCATAACACGGCAGGTAACCTGCCGAAACTCCGTTGGTCACATGGGTACCATAAGCAGCGTTTACAATGTTAATAGCGAGTTCGCACAATATACAGGTTCCGAGATATTTGATTTGGCGGTTCAACCCCGTTGGCGGTTTAGCCCCGGTCTCCCCTAATATATTATATAACTATATAATTCATTAATTATATAGTTATATCGTTTACACTCTCTTTTACCATTTATGATATGATGTATATGAATAAATTTATGAATCTGTAATTTTAACATGGAATAAAGAAATATTCGATATCCAGATTAACTTGTAAACCTATAGGTACTGAGATTTATTTTTAAAAATCTGATTTCCTTAATGTTCAATCTCCGGAAATGTAAATAATTTTCATAATCTGTTATTAATCTTATTATTACTTTACATCTTAATTAATTTGGATATACTTCTTTTAGCCTGAAAAAATTAACCTTTTAAACTAATAAAACATTAAGCCTAGATTATTGAGATATAGGTATTGATTTATTATATCTTTTCAAGCTATATACTTCGTTGTTTTTTAACTAATTTTTCAGAGTCGGTAAACTTGAATTATATAGTAGCACGAGAAATGCTTATCCGCGTACGTGACAAACTTCTCTTTTCTCAAGCCGCATAAATTCAACGCTGCAAATGAGAAAGTATATCAAGTAGAGCTCATTTGTCGCGGACCATTTTCTTGCCGTGAGGGATTGACTCGCGAGTGTGTTGCCGATTTGAGACGCGCAATGGTAAATGAAGAAGCATGAAAACGCAAAGCCAGCAGTGCAAAATGGGAAAAGTTACACGTTGTTCGCAGCGCATTTTTTCGCGTGTCTCATTTGAACGCGTTTACATATTTGGCGCGGAATTCCGCGGTACAGAAATTTGCCAACGCGAATAATATCTCAGGCCGCCATAGTCTCTCTCTCTCTCTCTCTCTCTCTCTCTCTCTCTCTTTCTCTCTTTCTCTCTCCTCTCTCTCGCTCTCTCTCTCTCTCTCTCTCTCTCTCTCTCTCTCTCTCTTTCTCCATTATTTCTACATCTTCGTCTTTTTTTTTTCAAGCCCAGACTCTTCGTAATGGCCGCCGCGGACTCGCGGTTGTTCTGGAGAAACGCCAGAGCTCGGAGGTCCTTCTGTCGCTCTTGGAATTATTATCCACTTTTCTCCGTTTTATTATTGTCGTTCGGCGTCGCGGAGCTTTTCATAAACGCTCCTTCGTTCGCCTCCACTCGTTTCCGCGTAATTACTCGTCGACGTCGCGTCGCGCGCCGCGGCGCCTCGCGATGCGTTAAAGGAAATTAAAAGGGGCGCATTTATCCGCGATAAGTTAAAAAGTTAACTGCCGGATCCGCTTTATTGTGATTCTCAGCGCGATAAAAACTGCTATACTTCTGTTTATAACGCTTCCTGCAATTGGTATGTTCCACACTACGAGAAAAAAGAATGAGAAGTTCATAAAATGGAACACTCTTTGATTTATTTTATTGCCGTGTAATTGTTTACTTGTCATATTGTTGCATATAAAAATATTGAGGGATTTTTTTTAACATATTATGTGTAGAGAGCTAGAAATGTTCATGTCAGATCGCTCTGTTTTATTTTAGAATTATTTCTAAATTTGATGGCAATATAAGTACACGGAAAGAGCGATTTTACTTAAGTATCTAAAAATTTAGCTAGAAATATAGATGTAAAAATAATTTTGTTGCACCATCAAAATAATTATAGTATATAGGTCGCTGAATATATGATGATAATGTTGAAAAAACTTTTGACATTTTAGCAATTAGTTTGAGTGTTCTACATAATTATTTTGATGGTCCAACAAAATTATTTTCAGATCTGTATATCTAGCTAAATTTTTAGATAAATATACTTCAGCAAAACCGTCCTTTCCGTGTATATTTTCTTAAATATAAATTAATTGGTACTTGCTTTATTCTTATGTATTATTTATAGAAACATTAAAAAATATTTGATTTGCTGTGGTGCAATACATAACGCATACGCACTTAGAGAGAAATCAAATTTTTTATGCAAAAATACATAATTGCGCAAAGCTTTGCAAATAAGCTTAACACATTTTTGAATGTAAACTCCTTTCTAACGCAGTCATACGCTACCGATAGAAATGCAATGTTAAAGGACATTTAAAATTATAATCTAAAGCGCAAAGCTCGGAAAATTGCAATTTTGGTTTGAAGAGGAATCTCAAGAAATCTGGCTCCTCGCTACTTTAAATATATTATTGTGATTTGCAGCGCGCGGCAAAAATTATGGCTGCAAAATGGCTGCGCAATTTCGCGACGGGCCGTGCATGCGTTCGACTGCAAACCGTTTAAGCCGGCAATAAAATCCAACGATTTTGGCCGTCCTTCTCGACCGTCTGTCCCCTCTATCCCCGTAGGAGCGTAACGGAGCGTTTTCCCTCCGCGTCCTTTCCCTTTTCCCATCTTTCTCCGTCCTAACAGACCGCGGCATTTGCGAGTCGGAACACGTCCTGAATATACGATAAAATTTTCCCCTAGATTTGGGTTCATCCCCAACTCCCGATCGACTTTCTGCCGAGGATTCCGCGGGATCTCGTGCACGCGTGCGTGCACTGGGTGTCTCCGAAATAACGGAAATCTGAAATGCTTCGGATTTGCGATTCGCAGATCCGGTAAATCCCCGATGCTTGCGGTCTTCCCGTAATTCTGAGCAGAGTGAATATATACGTACGTATGCACCGAGTTATTTCAATTCGCTTAGTGTAAATAGAATGCGTTGCGGATCTTGCGCAACTTGTGCGGAGAGTAAATTTGAGTAATTCGTTATTACCGCCAAGTGTTGAAAGTAAATTCAAGGGCGTCAGATTTCCATGGGAAATAGCAAGTAAATTGGATACTTTGTACTACCCTAATCTGAAAGGCAAATTTGAACGATTTGCGCTCTCTTACCTAATTTAGGAAAAGTGAATTTAAATATTTCGCGTAATATACATCAGGCGGGTTTGAATATCTTACTTTGAGTCCTAATTTGAGAGGAAATATCTTGATTTCTCTCGCAAATAATGAGGAATGGTTTCATTTTCTCGCAAAGTCTTAATTCCTCCAGTTTTGAATCATTCTAATGACAATTAAAATAATAAATAATATAGAAGTTAAAAGATTTATTTTGATCAATTACAATTGATTTATAGTGATATTATATTTTAAAAAAATACTGAATTGAAAATAATTTCTGTCATTAATTTAATTTGCGCTGTAAATATTATTAGTTAAATTATTATTAGTTAAATTATTTGAGACATAAGATATCTTAATATAGTGTCTTTTATAAAAAAATTAAGATAAATAAATCTGTAAAGTTAATAATAGCAATTATTTATGCTCGAATAAGTGCGGTTTACATGAATAACTGCTCATACATCGATCCACGTGTTACAGCGCACCCCGTATACGCGTTCACATACTCCGCGCGACCCTCTTCGCTTTCCGATCGAAGGTGTACGAGCGACGTATGGAGAATCATCCCCTTCTGTCAGAGGCTTTCTCTTCCTCTCTCTTTTTTCCCGCCATATATGGCCGATATGCCAAGCGATCTTACGGATTCATGGCAGTCGGTGGGGCGGATGTGTTTTTTATCCTCCCTTTTATTTTTTTTGTCCTCTTCGTTGAGAGTGCGATGTCGCGTCCACTCCAAACGTACGAGCCGGATAGACCGGCCGAGCGTGTGTGTGTGTGTGTGTGTGTGTGTATGCGCGCGCGCGCGCGCACGTGTTTTTTGCGTCGAATGCGCGAGAAAGCACACGGAGAACGACTCTCCGCTCTCGAGTAATTACCGAGATGAATTAAGGTGCCCGGAAAAACGAGGGAACCCCCCGCGTTTGCGGGCGCGCCGACGGCCGGAAGTACTCGACGATTATATAAATCAAACGACGACGATTTTATTCCTGACATTGGATCCTGTGACGACGACGCGACGGCCCCGTGGACGTCGAATAAGGTACGTCTCTTTCGCCCGTATTCGTTCGCTCGCAATTAAAGCCAGATTCGACCCCTTTGAAATTTGCTGGAATGTAAACACGAGTGGTTTGTATTTTATGCTAGATAAATTTGAATATCTCCATATTCTATTGCGCCCGGGGAGCAGTAAATTGGAATGCCCTGAATGCGGATAATTCATGGAAAATACATATATACAAAGTTTTGGTAAATTAACTTCGCTTGTTAATATACCATTTTTTAGACGATTCTATGAAAAACGCCGCGGTGATCGTCGCTTGCAAAAAGATTGTTTCAAGTATCGGGGAAGAAATATATTACACAGTCATATTTTTTCAATGAAATATAAAAATTCCATTAAGCCATTAAACATGTGCACGTTCCCTCCGCTTTTATAAGGGAAATCGTGCAAAACTGCTACGAAAGAAACTGTGTTAAGCGCGACGCTATATAGAGGGGTGCGAGTTATTCTTTTTTTTTCCCTTTCGGGCGAGTTAACGATCGAACGGCATTGCGGGCAGAATGACGCGAACAACCGCGCATTCTGCGGCGAAATAAAAATTGCAGGAGTTCTTTAAATAGGTCGGATGAATCTGTGCTCGTTTTCCTTTTCCCGTGGCGCATATTGCGCGGCACATGGAACTTGCGCGAATTTCGTCCCCTTTGAGCTCGCGCCGTATTAAAATGTATGCAAGTGCCGTTTTTCTGCCGTTTTTTTGCCGTAATGGACGTAAAATTACGTTTCATTAAGTACGCGCCTGCGCTCGATCCTCAACTGCTTTGCCTTTAATCTTCTCGAGAGCTTGTCCGCTAATCGACAACCTGGCAGGATCACCGATCGAGACGCGCTTCTCCCCGTGCTAATTTTAATGACGCCGTCGGAACACTCGCGTCGAGGGTTTAAAAAATCTCTCTTAAACTGCATGCAAAATTTATGCCGCAGACTTAAATATAGCAAATTGAAGTGAGAATGCAAAAATCAGTTAATTGCAGCAATGATCAACTTATTGCGCTAGAAAACGTGACATCAAATTAACAGTAAGCGAGAATAAAAATAAATTAAAAAATTAGAATGACTTGTTTTCACGTTTTTTATAATATAAATTCTAATTTTATTATATTCCTTGTTTACTTAAATTCATTCTATAAATACTTCTAAAATTTCTAAAAATTAATTAACGATTATTGTTTCATCACACCTGGGTTGAATGCTTAAAAATGTGGACAAACGTAGACAAGTTTTTCACACGTAGGAAATAGAAAACGAACGAAGCTCGATTTTCATTGACAAGAATTTACAGCACGCGGAAACTGCGATTTATCGCGACGGAACGGAATCGAAAGATATTGTTGTACTTTCTGCTTCCTACACAATATCAACATTCCGCAGGCAAGACATTTCTCACCATTCCGCAATACTTTACGTCAGTGATATAAATATCCTGACAGACTGAAAGTTATCGTCGGCTCTAAGACGATGCTATAGGTTCGTGAAAAAAAAAATTGGATTCTTACGCTACATTCCTTTATGAAATAAGATTACACTATCAAGTACAGCTACAATTATTTACACTAATTACAGTTAAATTATATGTTAGTAATCTTAAGATGCCTTGGCGTTTTTGTGTAAACGCGTGGTAATAAATTATGTAGTAATTTATATACATAGATTTAGATATCATCGCACACAGGCGTGATAATGGTAACCATCTCGTTCTATTCTTTATCTCGACGCTATTGTTGTTCAGAACGTCACGTTTATTCATATATAATGCCGAATAATAAACTAGCAATCAGCAGCGAGCGTGAGGAAAAGCTTATTACAGTTTAATCGTGGAACTGCACTGATCTCTCGGACGGCTTCATAGTGCGGCGGAGAATTTACGTCGGTGGAAAAACATGATTTACAAGCCCGTGCTATCGTAGCGCGTTATTGTGCTTTTTATCGGCCGCAGGACATCAAATTTCCAACATGTTGGTATGAAGTCTCTTTCGTTTACCGCGCGATGCGTTTTCTCTGTTTCGTTTAAAAGTATTTCTGTTTCTGGTACGCGAGGATTTTCCGCACACAACGGTTTTGCAGCGGTAATTAATTTAGAACAGTGCGCTGCGGAAAAATAAAGAGTTGATAGTTGTTCAATTTTTTCTTATGTAGTAAAAGAGCAAAACCTCACGATACATTATTACATTTAATTAAATTATTTAACGTAAATTTAGTGCTATTTACTGTAACTTTTTTTACCGTAACTTATTTATTTACAGACTTTTTTATTTATTCAAAATTGTTTGATAAAAATATCGGGCAAGTATTGATTTTACAAAACAGTACAATTAAATTATTTGGTTAGTTTATTAAAGAGCCTTAAAATAGATAATATAAAATTTAAATAGATGTCCATAAATCAGAAGAATCAGAGAATGCTTGCAATTGAAATTTTATTGAGGAAATATTGAGGAAAACTTTTGTCTATTCATATATTCACATGATATATTCATATGATTCTGTGGTGTGCTTTCTGAGATCGTGATAAAATCGTTTAAAATTTTCACAATGCTAATAATATTACCGCTTCCAGCGGAAAATTCAAGAAATTGCAAAATTGGATTTCACCGGATTTGTGCAAAAGTAGATAAAGTTTGATTTAGATAATGTTTCAGAGTGTATCCTGTCGAGCTCATTAGCATTTGTAACTCTTTATAGGGTACACTTTTGTAATTGCATAAATTATAGAAACCTGAAAGTTCCGAGAAGTTAATTATTTTATTTAAGTAGATTTACTGTTCCAACAAAGAACTGTTTTAAGATCAACAAATAATCGGTGTGCAGTTTACTAACAAGGAGAGTGTAACTTCTTTGCTATTGCAATTATATAGTATTATCATTTATGATGAAATTTTATGGAAATTTGGCACAAACGTCTATTGTATTCATATAATTTTGTAGAAAGAAAGAGAGGGGGGAGAGAGAACACACCGAAAATCATTGAATCCAATTTGGGCAAATCTGAATTTTACCACGTGTAAATAATATATTGTTCTACACACATATGCACATATGTTTTATTATATGAATTTCCAACGTTGAAATTTTACCCGAATATTCTTAGTTCGCCCTTAAGAAAAAGAACTGAGCAGTTGCACCAGTAACTGATGAAGTTGAATCAGTAACTTGTGATGTTCTATCAGTGACTGAATACGAGAGTCAGTTACTGGTAATGCTTTTCAGTTGACGTCCAGTTTTAATAATCAGTTTCTACAATACTGGTTAGACACTGAGTGTTGCCATTAGTAACTGATAACTGGTCCTCAGTTTTTTTAACGGTTTGTCAGATGCTGATTATGTTCTTCAGTTTACGCCCAGTTTTAATAATCAGTTTCTATATTAATCTAAAAAACTGGTTAGACACTGAGTGTTGCCATCAGTAACTAATGACTGGTCCTCAGTTTTTTTTAACGGTTTGTCAGATACTGATTATGTTCTTCAGGCAAGTTTATAGAACTGGTGAAAGTTCAATTGATTCAATTGATCAACCGAACAACATGGAAGTTCTATCAGTTACTGATCAATATAAAACTGAATAAAACTGGACCAATATTGACCAGTTCTTTTAACAGTAACTGGTACAACTGTTCCTTTTATCAGTAACTTGTTTCAATATACTGATCGTGCTGTCATCAGTTACAATAATCAGTTATCCACCAGTTAGTGCCCAGTTTTTTTAATCAGTAACTAGTATAACTGTTTCTTTTATCAGTAACTTGTTTCAATAAACTGATCGTGCTGTCATCAGTTTCAATAATCAGTTATCCACCAGTTAGTGCCCAGTTTTTTTATCAGTTTTGACTGCATTTTTTCTTAAGGGCGACGACAGTCGACGTTTTTATGCTACGCGAGTTGCATCGCCACCGTTGTAATCGGCGTCGTCAACCTCCATTCATATACTTCCTCTTTATAATTTCAATTCCGCGTACGCGAATACGCCGTGCGGCTAACGCGATTTGAGAAAAAATCGCGCTTTTTCGACGTATGTACTTTCGACCGTGTGAAATTGAAAAACGCGCGCGCGCGCACAAAGTCTGATGAAGCAACTTTAATAAATATGTAAAAAATAATGCATTTCTCTCGATACAGCATCATCCAACGCGACATTCAGACAAGCTATTTCGCGTGTAAATCTTATTACACCGTATAATGTGTATTTGCGATAAACTCACGCGCGATTGTTTCATATTTCTTCTGAAGATGAAGTATTTCATTTTCAAATCTCTTTTAACGTCTTCGGTTCTAGCTAATTACATTTCTTATACGCAATGTTTTAGATAGCCATATAAACTTTTGAATCTTTAGATACGTATATAAGCAAATATAATAGAGTAAACATGAAGAATAATAATCGGATTTTATAATATATATGATTTTGCGTAATTGGACGAATCGAATGTAATCGAATGAGGATATTAATAGCTAATTAGATTTATAGATTTATAGCTCAAAAATTTATAGATCCTGCAATCTGTTTGCAGCAAATTTATTACATAGAGCGACACTCATTACGACCTCGTTATTGTGAATGTTAATTAGCGTTTGCCGTTTGCGCGTTTATGATATATTTATTGCGTTTGATCGCCGCATGATAAACGTTTCCAGTTTTGGGATGGCGCGTTACATAAGTTTAAATTTTTTATCGGGGCAGAGTAGGTTGAAGAAGTAATAGGGTGCGCAGTGTGCACGGTGCTTAATGCCGTGCAAACATTGCCTCTCGTTCTAATAGAACGCATTATGCATATGGGTTGGGCTCAACGTTACTGCTGACTTTTTAGTCATTTGCGATAGCTGCTTAAATAATCCGTGAGCTCTGCAGATGTTACCGATAAGATAGCCGATCGATAAACCCTTGTTCTCTAACCGCGCCATCAGAATCATAAATTAATCAGGATTCATCGTACCACTCACCAAAGTCGTTGCATAATTTACACTTTCAAGTCACAAGACAATTATTAGATTAACCATATCTTCATATAGAACATATGAAATATAAAATATTGATAAGAAATAATCTTAAAGTATTAACAATAATAACATAACAATTAAAATACGATTATTGTAAAAAAACAAAAGATATAAAATATTGTTATAAGTGTAAAATACACACTTTAAACAGGCGTGATTATTGTGTTGCCGTTATTATATTAAAATTTCTTACATTAGTTGCTTGAAACTTACAGAAAAACAGAGACTAAAAATGTAGTAGATACAGCTTACTTTCTTGAGAAATTTGAGAAAAGCACCAGGAGTAATCCACGCTTATATTGTATTTTGTCACATGCACTGCTTACTGTACTACATTTTTGGAACGAGAATTTCTCTCGAGACAGTAATTTTACGAACAACGCGCCGTGCATGACTAACGGTGCATACACAGAGTGTATACACCGTGACAAATACCGATCCTTGGGGTTTTCCTCGTCTTGTTATAAAAATTTGTTCAACATATAAGATAATCTGTCAAACGACGGTTGAAAAATCTCAGAGAATATATTGCATACTCGGCTACTTATTGTTTACTAAATTATTTGCAAATTTAAAATTGTATTTTATTTTAATTTGAATAATATGTCGCATTTCAAGTGGAAATACACTTCTTAACAAAATTAAAGAGCCACTTAAAATCAGCGTTAAAAAGGGCCAAATTCAAAGTCACGTATCTTTGCGAAAAATATTCGCAGAACGATATTTGAAAAAGCGTTTTAATACTTAAAGTCTCAACTTTCGAATGTTTCGAAAGTTTGTTTCTCTGCGCCAGTTTAAAGTAAACCTTGCAAAATTGAAGAATAAACTTTAACTTTAATGCACAAAGAGAATAAAATTTATTCTCCAAATTTTGTTAATTATATTTCATTAATTATATCGCAAAACTTAACATTTTGTCTTTAAAATGCATTTTTAATTATGCAATTGCAATATTTTTTTTCACTAAGTTATGATGATTTGAACTAAGTAATGCATTTTTATATCTTTTCTCTAAAAAATGTATTTTGCCCTATTCTGCCACCGGTATCGTATTAACATTACCCAAGGTGTACACCGGGGGAAATTACGCGGTCGACTTACATCTCGCGCGCGCGCGCGTATGTGTGTGCGTGCTTACACGGCAAATTACACATTTTGCCGAATACGCCAAAACACATTTTTTAGAGAAAAAAACCTGAAAAATGCACTACTTCAAATCGTCATAACTCAGTAAAAAAAAATTGTAGCGTAATGATTAAAAAAGCATTTTAAAGAGAAAATGTTAAGTTTTACGATATAATTAACAAAATTTGGAGAATAAATTTTATTCTCTCCGTGCACGCCATTAAAGTTAAAGTTATCCTATATAAAAAAAGTCATGTTTATCCTTTCTAAAAAAAGGTTCCTTTCTAAAAAAAGGCATGTTAAGTCGATACTCGCATATCTCGAAGTTTATTGTTGCCGCTTTTCCGCGATGCCGCTTGGTTCTCTCGCTGTGCTTACTTCATGAGCAGCTGTTCTCGTATATTTTGATTTGACAGTTGTGTATGGTGTAACGTTAAAGCTAAATAGCGAGCGCGAAGCGCGCGTTTGTGATGTCTAGTTTCCTTTCTAAAAAAGGCATGTTAAATCGATACTCAATACGAATCTATCGAAGTTTATTGTAGTCGCTTTTCCGCGATGTCGATTGGTTCTCTTGCTACGCTTGCTTCGTGAGCGGCTGTCATCGCATATTTTGACAATCGTGTGTATGAAGAAGTTAATAGTGTAATAGTAACAGCATCATAAAAGCTAAATAACGATGTCTAATATTCTTCAATTTTGCAAGGTTTACTTTAAAATCTTTGCGGAGAAACGAGCTTTGAAGAATTTGAAAGTTAAGGTTACTTAAGCTTTAAAACGTTTTTTCAAACATCGCTCTGCGATTATTTTTCACAAAAATACGTAACTTCGAATTTGATCCTATTTAGCGCTGATTTTAAATGGCCCTTTAATTTTGTTGAGAAGTGTAGTTTACAGCCGCATAAAATTGCACGGAACATCAATTTGTAATTTCATATTTAAAATATATCAGCAAAATTCTAATAAGATACTTCATAAATAATATATTCGCGTAAACTTCAGCAAATATACATAATTTTATAATGTAGTAATGTAACGAGAGACATTTGCGGAAAAATTTCAGCGTGTACCATAGTCCCGAATTAATTATGTTATTTCACCACAATATTGCGAATTCCCTCGAAAATTTAGCGAGGTGAAACTTTATTTTTCAAACTGCATTCGTGAAAAATCTGGGCGAACAGTTTGCGTTACATCCGAGAGTTTTTCGGTAATTACGGAGTTCCTCTCATCTTTTACGCACGTGTAAAACGACTAGCTACTATAATAACTGCGCTTGACGAGATCGTATGCAAGCATGCAATCGGCGTTTAGCAGCGTGCATACAATTATGTGGCGCGCTTATTTATATTTTGCTCCGAGAAATGTAAAGCTATTCGCGATACATATTTGTTTCACAGAAAATTACGTGTGCATTTCACGCAAAATATGAAACAATCGTGGAAAATTTTCTATTACTCTCACAGAGCGATTTTACTGGAAATTTTTTATCTTATTATTGAAACATCATGAACTATTTAATGTTAAAAGTTCGAGATTTTTTTGTAAAAAAATTCAAGAAAACATTTTCCGAGAAGCAATTGTCATTAAAGTGTACTTCTGATTGTTATAAACTTTATATATAACATCTGTATCTGTATCTGTATCTGTCGTCGCATTATACGTGTATTTGAAAATTATCCTTATCTATTCATTAAAATAAAATGTAATTTATCAACAAATTTATAACGCATCTTGCTGTTAAACTATATTAATTAGCTTTTGCAATTAAATATCAAAGGGTCAATTGAATACTTTAATGACGACCAATGTGTACGTGCGAGTGAACATCGCGGTGAATAGCATGATGCAGATTACATCGCGTATATTGCATTTTACACATAATATCGCGTAAACGTTATGAATGTATCTCGCATAACGTCTCATTGATGCACTGCGAATGACGGCAAACAAAGCGTGATTGCATTAGACGATTCGCGTCAGGCGATGTGTGCAGCACAGAAACAATCGCGTTTAAGCTAAAACTGCCGTAAATCCGCCATAAATGGACGACCGCGGATCGAATTAAAGGCTTCCGGCTTTTGCCGACGACGAAACGGTGAAAACGCATACCCTAGTGTGGGGGGATTCTCTCTCATTTAATTTACATAAATCTTACCGGAGATCCGTTGCAGCTGCATCGCGACTTCGCTCACTCTTGTCGTCCGTTTAACTCGATAAACGAATATAGCCGACAATAATGTGGGCCGTTCCGGAATTTTCAGAGCTTTCGGGGCAACAAAGCAAATGTTCTTTATTTCTTCTTCTTACCGGGTACTGATAAGATTAAGCATGTTAAATAAGCTTTCAATTAGTTATTAATAAGTGTATTTGATTTAATTATATACGGAGCGTTTCGTTAATCACGCATTTTCTTTTGCCAATATTATGGATATAAAGAATAAGTTGTTTTTAACTTTAGCTTTAAAAACTTTTAAGCAGTAAAAGATGAAGATTGTTGCAACAAATTAAATTTTAGAAGCGGAAATAAGTAAAAGAATGAACCTCACTTTTTTCATCAAGTTTTAATTGAATTTTATATTCTAACTTTTAACATATCTTTTTATTTTACGATTAGCTGTAAAAGTGGCAAATGTCATGTTAAACAAAAAGAAAAAAACTGATGAAAGTATTTTGCGAATGAGTGAAAATACAGGGAATTTTTAACACTTGTCGTGAAAAAAAGAAACCGATTATAAATCATTTTACGCACCTTATAGGTAATCTTGCAATCTCGTCGATCTTATTAGTCTCGTCGATTCTAGCGTGATCAAGATTCTAAGATTGCGAACAGACGCAGAGCGGTGGAAAAGCCCGACTTCATGCATTTGTAAGTGCAATTTGCTCCTTAGAAATTACTTCGCGCTCGGGAAACTCGAATACCCGTCGATCGCCGATAGACGTTGAACGATTCTCTCGTGAAACGCCCGCGTTCCTTCGGTTTCTCCTGTCGATCGTGAAAATGGTTGGATGTAAAATGCAGGAACTCGATAATCGATAACTAGCTCGCAGTTACTTTCGAAGTCCTCTCACGATCTTTGTGGACGCTTGCTGAGAGTTCGCTCACCGAGCCAAGCATCTCGCAAATAATTAAACAGTCTCTAAACTCTAAACAATCTTTAATTGTGAAAATAAATCACAGGTGTTTTGAGTTTGTTCATTGTTTTTAGCTTGAAATTCGGAAATATAAGTACCATATTTTTGTATTAAAAGTAATCCAGATTTGTATTTTAATTATGAAATTTTAACACTGATTGTAAGAAAATCGGGAAATTAATTTTAAAATATAAAACGTCGCAGAATACATAAAAATATCAATTTAATTTTGATTACAAATTAATATTAGTAAAAAAAGGGCACAGAGCCGTAACAGGGTGTTATTGTTTAAAAAAACTTTTTTAATTAAGTCGAAGACTTTACATCTAGAATTAGGCCATCTTCAATGTACAATAATTGATTAATTTTGATTTATTTGAGTGTGACAAATATTATCAAGCTAAAATTTTGTGACACTACTATCAATCAATTAGGTTAGATTCTAATTTGGTAATTTAGATTAGAATCATTCTTGTAAGAAAAAAACGTCTGTCGGATCGGCTGAGGTATCAAGGCAAAAAGGATATTTGTAACCGAGCGAACGGCTAGCTTCTCTTTTTCGATTGAGAAAATGGAAACTCGAATAACCGTCCACCGTCCGCAAACATCGCGACGATTCCGACGTGGAATGCCGCGCGTTCCTACGCCTCGCCTACGTTTTCTGCGCTCGCAGCTTCCTGCAGCCGTGAAATGAAGCGAAATCGATAATGGAGCACGCCCGTGTGCAAATTGTCGCGAGATAAGAGCCGTTATGAAGACAAACTGCCGATAGTAGAAAAGAGAATGCTCGCCGATTTGAATTGACTCTAAAAGAAAAGTTGCGATTCTCTTAGTCTTTGGTCCGAATCTTGTAAATGTAAACGATTAGTGACGTTATAATGTCGCGCGTACATTTCCCAAATGTAGCAAGTGTTATATCTTGACGTATCTGAAGGACTCTGCATTTTTAAATACTGAATATTAAAGTGATTTGAAATATTATCACATAGTGAGACATAGTCTCATTTGAATAATTTATATAATCATGATTATATAAGTATCCTGATGTAAATATCCTGACGTATCTGAAGAACCCTGCATTTTGGAAATTAAATTTTAAATACTGAATATTAAATTGATTTGAAATATTATCATATAGTCTCATTTGAATGATTTATATAATTATGATTATGACTTAAAAACTATATTATATACCACAAAATCAATCATTAAGAATGCAAACCGTTACAAAAAATGAAAAATCTTACTATTTTAATTAACCTAATTGACAAATTGCAAATAGCGCGAAGATCAATTATTCTGCTTCGCTGCAATTTTTAAGATCCATCGAATAAAAAAAAACGGTGACGACGTTCCGCCGGGTAAAAATAAAAAGTTTAAGCGGGGCGACAAAAGCGTGTCGAAGAATTTCGCTCACGCGCTGGATTTCATATTCGATTTCGGTGGCTTTGAGAGCGACGTGGCGTAATAACGATAAGTGTTTCCGTAGCGTGAAAACGCACTCACGTTTCGAGCACCGGGAAGAGAGCGTAAGGGAAAGAGACGCGAACGGTGAGGTAGAAAAAAAGGGGGTGAAAAATAGTTCGTGCGCACGATAGGTCACCTCGTGGCGACAAATCGATCTCTGCTCGACAATTAAAGTCACCCATCCCCGCTAAGTTGGCGTGCGCCTCCATGCGATCATTATCTATGCCGTGATTGGCTCTCGTGACCGAGGTTGCACGCGGCCAGCTTTATTTCATTCTCACTCGTCATTCCCCTCAATAAAAAAAAAGAAACCGTCATGTTTGGCCTCTAATTCGATCGAGTAGCTGAGAAAGAGATATGCTATACATTTGACTTAAGCTTTATCGCAATATTGAGTAATTGTCTCAAAAAAATATTCAATCACTTTAGAAATAATTTTTTAATAGCAGCAAAATTATAAAAAGACAAATTAGTTTTCATCAATTTTTGTTTAGCTTTGCAATTTTTTTGAGCGCAAAAATAACACGAGATATATTCGGTTTCGGATGCATGTTAGTAATTCATAGGCAAACTTGCTATTTTTGGAATTTCCACGTAGAGATGCAATGTATCCTTTTTCACGTCCTTCGTACTTCTTTTCTCTCTTCCTTCTTGCACGGAGTTTTCTGACAACGATAGAGGGTGCGTGGAATTAGAACCGGAGAGAGGAAAACGACCCCGTACCTCAGTTCCTTACAACTTAGCGAGAGGGAAAAGGGGTTACCGAAGACGCGTTCCATTGGATAATGCATCTGGGGGTACAAATGGACGACGTTCGAAGGGATGCCGCGCCGCCTTGGGTTCCCATATCGCTATCGAGAAGTCGTGGAACAGAAAAAGGCGGGAAGAAGTGAAGGAGGGTTGGGTGAATAGATAGGCACTTTCGTAAGTTAGTTTCGTTCTTGAGGGGGGAAGGAAGGTGTTTTTAAAAGTTCGAGAACGCTGGCCTGCCTCCCTTTGAGAGCGAGTTGTTTGACAAGGGATGCGCGATTTCTTTACCGATCGATAGTTGGGCGACTCTTGAGATGTCTTAGATTTCTATCACATGATGTTTTTACCAGAAAAGAGAATTTTATTTAAATTGATGTTAAATAATTTATGAAGTTAATATTTAAATTGAGGAAAACGAGATTTGACAAATGTGAGATATATTTTTGAGAATATATTTTGCAAATTTTCTTTAACATTTACAACATATTATTTACAATTCTAGTATTTGTGAAGTATATTAAGAAAGGATGTCAATAGATCAATTTTATTATCAAATTATTTATAGGGTTGAGAAATTAGGGGAAAGAAAACATTGGCGAAGAAGATTACGCCTTTCTAATATTTTACAATTGATTTATTACAATACGACTATAGCGTGTTTTATTACAATTATATGTTATTTAAAAACATATAAAAATAGGAAAAATAATTCTATAAAATTGTGTGATATTTAATATCACTCGATCAATATCAATTTTATTCTATTAAAAAATTATATTAAAATATCACCATAATTCTTTAACCTTTTTTAACGATGAGATTGTAAGATATTAACTGACCTCCTTTAATAAGTTTTTTTTCTTTAAATATAGGAATCCGTTTGCTTATACGATGCAAAAAATATGATACAAGACTATAAATCATGCAATTATCATTTGAGAATCTCGATTTCAAGCTTATACTGTTGACTTTTTATGTCGATCTACACGTTAATAAAACTCATTCATCTGGTCGCAAATAAACACTATTTAAGTGAAAAATTTCAAAGTTCCATAGTAATTTATCGCCATCAGATGTTGTTCTTTTACGATGAATTGTAAATGTACAAGCTTGAGATATCGATGGCACGTATACGTGTACTTGATACGTACAGGTACACGTATATGCGCACACATACATATATATTACACACGCGTCTCGCTTGCCATCCCGCTAACTTACGAGTCCGCTTTTTTGATTTCCCTTGGCGAAGTTTTCATGCATTTTTCAGACGCGACTCGCACCGGCCGGCGAATACGCGTTTATTGAAACTGCCCGCTCTGTTTGAATTTTCCTGACTCCAAACCGTTCTTTTCTTCCACAGAAAAAGCAGACTCTCGGTTAATTCTTTAAAATATTATGGACTATCGAAGCCCCATCTGTTCTTTCAACATTTTTCGACAAACTCTGGAACGCAATCCTTTTTTCGATATCCTCTGTTAACAAAAACTTTTACACAAATTTATCCTTGCATTTAAATTGCTTTAATAAAATTGTAAGCGACTACGTGTGTACGAAAATATTTAGAAAAATATTGAGCGAAATAGAAAAGATCAAGCAAATTAGAAATAAGAAAATTATTCGTCTTTTGTTAAAATTAGGAATTTTTACACTTTAATAAGATAAAAAAATGCTAAAAAAGCACTTTCCTGTAAACTCCATATACGTCTTTTTAATAATTTAATCAAGAAAGGATTCAGTAGATTATACGGTTGAGTTAACATCCGAATACTAAGCTCGTAATCCGCACGGCTTATGTTTCCTCGGATTATTCGCCACGTTCGACCTTCGCCGGGATCCAATTATTCATAACCGTGAATTATTACCGAATCGAACAAATTATTGAAACTATCTGCCATCTGTAAGCTCTGAACTCTGAATTCTCCACTAGCCGAGAAGAACTTCGATCTTGTAAGCCGATTTATATATTGTGCTCGCCGACGTGCGCGACTTATTCTTTTATTCATGCGCATCTTCGTACGTTGTCTCCCTCGTCTAATTGCCTACGGAATACTACTTCGATCCAATTAACACACGCTCGAGAATTCCGATGCACGCTCGCGCGTGCGCTTGCGCACGCTCAAGTGCACGACACTTCTTGTTATCGTCGACTGTATTAACTGCAACGCCATCGATGCGCGGCCGCAAGGGTTATGCAATTTACGGCGTTTACGCGTGCCCGCTCGGCCATAATCGCGCGATCGAAATTGCGGGTTGCGGATGTGAACAGTCGCATGATGCAGTTGAGCGACATGTGTGATTAATGATCCACTCGTCAGGAAGGAAAAAAAGTGTGCATGAAAGTGTAGGTATAAAGAATAAATAATTGTATTTTCTTGGAACTGTAATTAAATTAGAATTAAGCGGTTTTATTTGTAATTAAAAAAAATATGAAAATTATTTAAAATTTTTTTACTTATTATTTTTAATATAGCTTTATTTTAAAACAGACTGCCAAGGCCAAGGTATTTGAATTTTCTTAAAATCTGTTATAATTTAGATATCATATATTGCTAATTTAATGTTCCTTTCATCATTAATTTTATTATTTTTAACCAAATATTTTAAATCATATATGAGATTCTGCTTTAGCAGTAAATAATATTAATGATATTTTATTCGACCCAACTGGTTACCTTTATTAAATACAGTTACCACGACGTAATAAATTTTTGTGTGATAACGATAATATTTTTGTCATTGAGGCCAAAGAACTATCGTTATAGACAAAAGTAGGTACGTGAACCAAATGATTGAATTACTCAATGACCAATCCACATACAAAAAATTAAATAAAGATTCTATTAAACAAATAAGCTGAATTCAACGGGAATTAAATTTTGGTACGACAATGGCATAATCGATAATTACGTACAAATATTTAAATTGTAGGGGAGACCGGGGCTAAAACGTCTACGGGGTAAATACGTCTAATCAAATATCTCGGAACCTGTATATTGTGCGAACTCGCTATTAACATTGTAAACGCTGCTTATAGTACCCATGTGACCAACGGAGTTTCGGCAGGTTACCTGCCGTGTTATGATTTTTACGAGGGCAAACGTGTTTTCGGAAGGTGAAAGTTACATTTTCTGCGCGTGGAAATTTTGTAATATCTGCAATAATATTTGCTCTCCAAATCTCGAGGTACGTGATTATAAAGAGTAATGCATGCTGAACACGAATCCAGTGTAGTTTTTTCATTATCGTTGATGTCTAATATTTCGTGGGCGATCAAACCTGAAACTTGTGTTTGGGGTTAATCCGTCAGTAAGCAGTCCGGGTGCATTTCCAAGACATTTTCGGGGTCACTGCATATGGAATATGGATGAGACGGGAATTACAACCGTTCAGACACCGAATAGAGTCATCGGACGTCGAGGAGTGAAACAAGTCGGGCGAGTGACTTCTGCGGAAAGAGGAACCCTCGTAACTATTGCTTCCTCATAGAGGAAGCTTTGTTTTCGTAAATTCGTATATGAACCTTTGATTGCGTATAAAGTTGGTTCTAATCAACCAAATTTAAAAGAATTATATATAAAATAGGGGTAGAAGAAACCAAAGAAAAGATTGTTTTTTGAGTTTTTAATGTCAATATGTTCAGAATGTTTTAAAACGTCGAAATATTGCATTAAAAAAAATGTCGGTATGTGTGTATGTCTGTGCCAAATTTACAGAAATTTCTATAACTCCAAAACTGATCAACCAAATCTTAACGAATTATATATGAAATAGGGGTAGAAAAGACTGAAAAATATAATAGAATTAATAAAAATTGTTAATAATAAAGGGGTTACCGATTTCTGTTAAAAAAAAATAACTAAGTTTACCGAAATTTTTATAACTCCAGAACTAATTAACCAAATCTTAACGAATTATATATGAAATAGGGGTAGAAAAGACTGAAGAATATAATAGAATTAATAAATTTTGTTAATAATAAAGGGGTTACCGATTTCTGTTAAAAAAACAGCCAAACTTACTAAAATTTCTATAACTTAAGAATTGATTAATTATATTTTTCAGTCTTTTCTACCCCAATTTCATATATAATTCTTTAAGATTTGGTTGATTAGATTCAGCTTTATATGCGGTTAAAGGTCCATAATTTTGATTGCTTCCTCTATGAGGAAGCCAAAATAAATAAATATAAATAACTATGGCTTAAAATAGAGGAAGCAATGCAGGTTTCTACTTGCTTACTTAAAAAATATGAGGAAGCAATGTACAAGTTTCTACTTGCACCCTGTTTTAATAATGTTTCGCATAAAAATTTTAAATAAATTTTTATATTTTTCTCTTAAAAAACAATTATTAAAATGTATCCTATTATTTTTTAGGATTAGATGTACGTATATGTATCGAAAATGCAGTGCAGACTGTTATACCCCGGCATTTTTGAGATTTCAATTTTTCCACCGTTGTCGTTTTTGCTCTATACCGGTTAAACAAAGCAACATAGACAAAAATTTCCTATATACATTTTGTAGCTAAAGGTTCACTCTTTACAGTGGTATACCACATTTAACTACAATTATTTATTTTGTTGTTAAAAATCGGCACCGAAAAAAAACGGACTGTTTAGCCCCGGTCTCCCCTACTAATAAAAATTTTCCGAATTGTTACGAGCTGTCAAATGTCCACAGGACTGGTTTTTCCTTGTGAATTATTGTCTCTGCGTTAGGGAGCTTGCTTTACAATGTTTGCTCGCTTTACAGTTTTATGAACAATATTTTACATCAGTCTGTCTGGAAACCTTATTTGTTTATATAAAAGAGTAGTTGGTTCTTTTTGAGGATGATTAACAACAAAGAAATTGGTTCTGATAAACTACTTGTCTCCTTACAATTAGATGTCACAGCACTGTTCACTAATTCTTAAAGAGCTAGTTTTAAATGGAATTGAAAAACGATGGCATATGCATGGTATTTCCATGTCGACCAAATTCAGTTTATCTCAATTTCTACATCATATCGAATTGATTCTATGTTCTACGAATTTTAATTTTGATAGACAGATTTATATATATATGAACAGATTTTTGGCAGCCCGCTCGCGATGGGATTTCTTTTTTCATCTATTCTTGCTGATATTGTAATGGATGATCTCGAGACACATTGCTTACTACTGTTAGACGTTGAAGTTTTTGTTTTTCCAAATATGTACGTGATATTTTTGCAATAGTTCCATCAGAGGCGAAAGTCAATAATATGCTCGAGGTTTTCAACAGTTACCATTCTCGTCTAAAATTTACCTACGAAACTGAAGTAAGTAAATCTTATACTTTCTTAGACACAACAGTGATTAAAGGGGGCAACAAATTGTTGACGATTTGGTACCGGAAACCCACATTTTCAAGCCGATACGTCAATTGCTTTTCCAGCCATTCACAAAAGTATAAGATGAATACTATAATAAATCTCGTTGATCGAGCTATTTTACGGACATACGTTATCACAATTCTAATATTGAAATAATCAAAGGATTTCTTTTAATTAATTGTTTTCCGTTACATTAATAAACATATTAACAGCAGACTAAAAGAACTCAGAAGTCGCAGTACATCTAATACTATAATAGTAATGTTAATGAGTTTTATTATAAAAAATATATAGATAACAATTAGTGAAAAATATTTGTCGTACATTAAAAAAATACGGTTTTGACGCTCTTTATGTCAAATAAACATGTGATAATGTTATAAAGAGAGGAAAGGCTAAACGAAAATAATCACTTGTTAGTAGTAAGCAAATATCGTTTCTCATGAACATGATTTTAATTGGTCTAAACCAGAGATTTTACACAAAGAGAAACTAGAAAGAGAGAGGTTGTTGAAATGTTTTTTATTAAAAAATATAATGGCACTATCAACTTAAAAAAGGACACAGAAAATCTGAACGCTATATATGACAAAGTTATAAAATCTATATAGTTTTTGTCTCTCGTTTTCTATTTATTTATAACAGCTTTAATAACTTGTATTTTGTTTTAATACTGACTCATTTAAATTAGTTTATCGTTTGTTGTTGACCTGTTTCCAAAGCATTTTAATTCTCAAGACATAGTCTTGATTAATTTTCAGATGACGATGCACAATGCTAATTTCATCTGCTTTAATTTGAGACATTATTACTGTTATACGGATTATTGACTATATGACATACAAAACACATAAGCTCTTTAATTTATATTTTAACGTTGATCTTCTTATCTTTTTGTTTAACCAGCTTAAATTCAGCTTCCAAATTCATGACTTGCTTTAGCACAATGTTATGACCAGGGAGATGTTCGTGAAAGACTATTTACTGATTTCATGACTTAGGTATCCATATTAAACAAATTTTTTATTGTATTGTATTGTAGGGTTTCCTTGTCAGTTGACAAGAAAAGTAGTGTGAGTTACAATTTACATGTTTTTTGATTATTGAATTTATGATTTATAGATTTACACTTAAAAGTAACCAGTCGAAACATCGTGACAATTGTATTTGATAAAGGAACAATTGGGTCGAATAAAAAATCATTGTTCCTAATTTTTTTTTAATTCGCCAATTTATTTGCTAACTGTATTTATATTAATTGCCCTACTTTTTTCAAAAAAAAATTAATAGTATTTCTTCGTTGTATGCTTATCTCGACAATAATTATACGTCAAAATAACTGTAATCCAAACGTATAAGGATTGATAGAGTTTTTGTTGTATCAATTTGTGCATATCACAGCTGTGTATAAAATTGGCGAACTGTTACTCAATTAATACATATCACCGGCTTTCGAATCGAAACGAGAGAATAAAAATTCTATTCGGTGAAATTATTTTGTCGTGCGATGAATCTGATATTCAGCGTTTATAAAAAAAAATTCTTTTTTCACACCTTGCAAATTCGTACATTTACTATTTGTAGAATTTCTACATCTTTACTTATTAGCGGACTTTTTTTAAAACAATTTTTGTTAAATAATTTTTGTTATAATTATAATCAATTATTTAGAAGTAATTAATGCTATAAAATAAGACAGTAGAAATGTTTGTCAGCCAATAGAAAGAGATATTTTACGTGTAACAGCTAAAATTTTCTAATAGCATACGTATTGACTAGATGAAACAAGTCAATTAGAACTCAAATAATAGTTTTTCCTTTTTTAAATGCTCTTTTAGTAAAGTAGAATTAATTGTTATCTTAGACATCTCGCTAATGAATTTGTAAAACAAACCGTAAGATGTGTAATAAAGGATTATTTACGAAATTTAAATCGAAATACAATACAACGAACAAAATACATATTCGGTGTTTATTTTTAGTAAATATTAATACGTTAAATATTTTATGGCAGCAAGTCTGGCTTGTGTACGATCTTAGTATTTGTTCGGTACGCAAAGCCAAAGTGCGCTGTGCTTGTTATATTCGCGCGGTGAGATTTGAGTTGGCAAGTAGCGGTGCAACTATCGCGTGTGTCATTGTATTATCCATCGAAACGCGATTGTATCGACTTGGAAGACGCCAAAATCGATTACTTCCTACAAACAAATGATTAGTCCACGAGATTTTCTTTCTCGTGACTGACAATTAAATATATTGGTTATTTATCGAAGCAAGTATTGCGCGCGATTTATTTGTTATGTAGGATCCAAAGCGATAAAGAACAGTAATTAGAAATTATTGTTGTATTGCAATAGTTATATAAACCGCACAGATAATAATAATTTCTTTAATAATGTTTAAATTAAAATAGATCTCGCGTAACCCTCTAAATTTGTTATTGATTTAAAAATAATTTATTTATTTCGGATTGAGAGCACACAGAGTGCAATCCACGAATCGCCAAATCGATGGAGAACGTGATATCGATCGTTTATTAATAATTCATGTATCTCATTAAATTTATAAATCCGTTCAAAATATATCGCGCGTATACACTGTATACAGTGTTACATTTTAATTATATATTTTCGAATAATCGTGTTTATTAAACATTAACTTTAATTTTATTAACGTACAGTATCAAAATATCAGCGTCATTTTCCACTTTTTCGTTGCCATGGGTTTAGTTAATAAGATACGGTCTCTCTCGTAATCAGGCCCGTATTTTAATATTTACCAACCGCGTGACATAAATTTGATATGTTTATATCGTGATTTACCAAAACTCTCCACTGCTTGACATTTCATTCATTGTGCTAATTTGCGAGATTGTCAATCGAATCATAAAATGTTTTTCTCCATGTTTTTCTTCGCGTAATTTTTGCGATCGCGAATTCGTCGAAATGTAAAATATAGTAGAGTATGCTTCGTGATGTGTGATGAACGTCGGGCATGCCGTGCATGCGAAATGATTATTCTATTATTAATACGCGCGATTAATAATCTGAAAGGAAACTATATCCCTGGGAACCATCGAGCTTCAGCGGAGCTATCATATGGCGTGAGTAAATTATAATTTCTTATTTTATTAGTTACTTGGAAAAATTTATTAGGTATTTATAATTATATATGGGTGACATATAGGGGAGAGTTGGCAATTACCGAGCCCCTAAGAACCGAAGCGTATATCTAAGCTCAGAAATGCTTCAAAAAAACAAACTGTGCAGTTTTAGATAGGTAATTTATTTGGCTATCCATATATCATAGCAATAATCTTGAAAGTTAAACACAAACTGAAATATTAATAATTTTCCAAAAAATGAGAAAACGCGGTATTATCAAACTGGTCTGATAATATCGTGACCAGGTCTGATAAAATCGTGCCCAGTTTAATAAAGCCGTACCTATAAAAATTACTCTGGCTTCAGCCAGTGACATGAAGTAGAACACAATAACAAAATGTTTTTTTTATATTTATGCGTTAATATCGTCTAGTAGGTACCTACATATAAAAATAAGTGAATGCGTTAACAAATAACGATCATTATAAATTCAAATCAAAACTTAAGCAACGATCTTTTCTGTAAGCACCTTACATTGTAAACTAAACAGTCTTGGTAACTCTTAACACACAGTTATCGTTATACCTATGAGTATTATACCTTGGGCGCGAAATTATCAAACTCAATCATTTCACTTTACAACCTTAAAATATATAGGAAAGAAACGCGTGTTTCTAAAATCACTTTGCAACCTAATTTTATAGTGTTTTAGCCTATCAAATCCGTCAAATTTATTTCTCTAATGTAAATATTATATTACTCACCTCTTATCGAAACTACCAGCAAAATTGCAACGAGCAAGCAGAGAAGCTTCCAGAGCGCACTGTGTTTACATGGACGGCCGGAACGCATTGACGGCGCATGCGGGTGGGGTATTTCGTGTTACTCTATGATATTAATATCATTGTAGGCGCGTAATACAAATAGTTATTGAGATAAACAATGGCGCGGAATTGTCAACCGCGCGGTAATTGCCAACTCTCCCCTATATCATTTTTATTTTACTAGGGTAATAGATGATCTTTGTGAAAATTATATTTATAATATTGTTTTTAATTATGTAATATGGATATTCACAAGAAAATAGGAAAAAATAGAAAAATAGATAGAATGTATTACCTGGAAATAGAATTGTTATAACAATTTATTGAACATTTATACAAGTTATCAAGCACAAGAATAATTTTTAGGAAACATAATTGAGAGCACTATGAAAATATATAATATATTAATAATTTTATATATACCTACCATATAGTGTTTTACAATCGGCCTAATATTGCGCCAGTACAACTAGTATTGGGCCGATTTTAAAATCCTATATAGGTATTTACTTTATCATAAATTCTTTTAAGATAGATTAAAATAGATTTAATTTTTATTGCCTAAATAATTAATAGAAAACAAGAAAAAGAGTAAAATAATAATATTATAGCAAGTAATATATTCTTTGATAGTTAGTAAAAAACTAAACTTTTATTTAAATTCTTTTATGGTATTTATATCTCATGGATAGTGCAGATTAAAACAAGATATTCATGTATTCTCAAAATTAATGTAGTTATATGTGAAATATAACACAATTTATAGAACACAGTAGGAAAAGATTATTAATTTAATTGTACTACTTTTTTATTTCCCTTTCCCAAATATGGTTTAAATAGAATTTGATATCCGCGTTTGGTCTCTCTCCATATACATCCAATACATTAAATATTATTTAAACTAATACAATAACGTTTTATTAGATTACATATGTATATATTTAGATATTTTTAAAACTTTTTAAAGGCTATTCTCATTTATTAACAATCTGATTTTATATCACTTGACATTTAATAACGTAATATTCAATCTCGTCGTATAATGTAATATTGTGGACTACAGTCATACAGTACTTTAATAACATCAGGTTTCGCGAGAATAACCATTTCGCTTTTCACAATCAACTGAGTACATTCTGAATTGATCTGTAATTAAAACGTAATTATTAAACCATCTGTGTCCTAATGCATGAAACGTTATTCCGAATATGTCATCTTTGATGCGAGATTTGTGTAACAAGTATAAATATGAAACCGTAATGATTGACGAAAGTGAAAAAACTATAACGAAAATAAAATAATTATGCGAACATTTATTTAAGTCACAGTTTTTTAAAACTAATTTAAATAATTACAGTAATTTATAAAATATTCTAGAGTCTAGAGCAATCAAAAGTCCAAATTTAAGAAAGAATTGAGGAAAGAATGTTTCTCTATAACTATTAATTAATTAAATTAATAGATTGACCAATAAAGAAATAGTACCGGCACTTGCATGATATTCGTTTCGAAATCAGAGAGGCCAATCGGAATGAAGTATATCTTTACCTCTATTATCTCTGGCACATAAAAATATACACATACACACCTATATAAGAGAATTAAAACGGACCGCCATCGTGTACCGGCGCATTTTTACGACGTAATCCTGATTTATATCGATACACCGGCGGCCGGCAATCGCGGGGCTTAATTGAAATTAAACGGGACTTCATTCGGCGGGTGCGAAATTTTCGATACGGGACAAATTGTGCTGTCGAGCTTTATTTCGACGAAGCCCCGTCATAGAAGCGAGCGACTATCGTATTTTGCGGATTATTATACTGCCTGCCGTTGCATTATCCGCGAATCAGCTACTTCGCAATCCGGAATTATTTCCAAATTAT